>NC_057814.1:81201928-81367320 GCF_018294505.1 Triticum aestivum
GATCGAGGGCGACGTCGAGGGGCGAGGAGGAGGTCGGGGCAGCGGCGTTGGGAGAGGAGAGGGGAAGGGGCAGCGGCGTCGGGGCGTCGGGGCAGAGACGAGGACGACGGGGTGGCGTCGAGGCGGCGGGGCAGCGGCGTCGGGAGAGGAGAGGGGAAGGGGATCGAGGGCGAGGGCGAGGGAGAGAGAGGGGATAGGTTTGGGCCGGGGATAGGCGAGGGCGAGGGCACAATACTAATGGCGCACCACCCCTCGGTGCGCCATAAGTACATCCATACTAATGGCGCACCTCACCCTGGTGCGCCATTAGTATTTTTTTTATTTCTGCTCGAGCCAACAGGTTATCTTCCACCTGACCTGGTCCACACCAAGTTCCCTCTACTAGCTTGACTGGTCAACAGCTAGTTCTCACACCAGGAGGTCCTGGGTTCGATTCCCAGGCTCCACAATTTTTTTTATGCATTTAAAATGCTGTTTCATATTTATTTGTGTTTAAATATGTTCAAACTTGTTTAAATCATAACAGTAATATTTTTTTATAAGACAGTAATAATTTTTTAAAAAATATCATCAAACAGTAATGCCGGTGGAGCGGGGGAGGGTGCGCGGGGTGCGGGGGGCCGGTGGACCGGGGGGTGCTCGGCGGCGAGGGGGACCGGATCTGGCGAGGTGGATAGCGATCGAGATGGAGGGGGATTGAGATCGAGTGTCCATGAAATTTAAAAATATTCATGATAGTTCAAAAAGTGCCCATGAAATACAATCGAGAAATGAAGGCTACGATTTAAATACAATCGATCTCTTAGCTAGCTATCTGTTCACAATCTTCTTGCCCTTCTTTTTCGCAAATGGAGTTCTTCTGTGGAACGGACGTCCTTTAGGTAGGGTGGTCCTGCTTCTTCTTGTGGTGTATGCTGCTACTTCATCATCGTCGTCATGTTCGATTCTCGGGTCGCCGTACTTGTCGAAGTCTTGCTCATTGGCTACTCCATCCATTCCGATGATCTTCCTTTTGCCTCTCCTCACGACAACACGACTGGGCTTTGACGGGTCGGTAATGAAGAAGCATTGGTCCACTTGGGAAGCCAGTACCCATGGCTCATTTTTCGCGGTGACGTTTGCGCCTGCGGTCTTGGATTTGGCTTCGGGTATAACCATGGTGGTGAAATACCAGTCTTCTTTTAGGACGCTCTTGGCCCATCTGACACGGAACATCGGGACCTTCTCTCCAGCGTAGCTCAGCTCCCAGATCTCCTCGATCCTTCCGTGGTATCTGTCCTTGTCGTTACCGGTGTAGGATTCCATCGTTACCCCGGAGTTCTGATAACCATCGCTCTTCATGTCCTTGGCCTCGGTGTAGAATGTGTAGCCGTTGATATCGTACGCCTCATAGGTCATCAGGTTGTGCTCGGCGCCCTATGACAAGGCGAATATGAGTTGTTCTTCCGCGGAAGAATCCTCATGTAAAGGGTACGACAGAAGCTTCTGCTTGAACCAACGCGTGAAACATGAGTTGTGCTCTTTGAGTATATCTCCGTCCGTCCTCTGTTGGCCTCGGTCATTGTACGTCTTCTTAATAAAGGTTTTGTGCTCTACCACCCAAGGATCGACCACGTCTATGTGTTGTAGCGCGACTAGGTTTGCTCTTTCAAAGTCGGCGAGTCGACCCTCGAAGTCGACATGCATTTCGCGGCGACCCTCACGGTGACCCCATCCAGCGAGCCTGTCGAGGTGCCTGTTGACGGGCAGACCAACGGGGTTCTCGATGCCTAGATAATTCGTGCAGTAGGAGATGCACTCTTCGGTCAGAAAGCCCCTGGCTATGCTTCCCTCTGGACGTGACATGTTGCGAACGTATCCTTTGATGACACCATTCATCCTTTCGAACGGCATCATGCTGTGCAGGAACGTCGGCCCGAGTTGGATGATATCGTCCACGATATGGACCAGCAGATGCACCATAACGTCGAAGAATGCGGGCGGGAAGTACATCTCAAGCTCGCATAGTATCACCACGATCTCTTCCTGTAGCCTTCTAAGTTGCCTCACGCCAACAGACTTCCGAGAGATGACGTCGAAAAAGTTGCATAGGCCAAATAGCGTTTCACGGACGTGCGCGTCCATGATCCCACGGATTGCAACTGGAAGTATCTGCGTCATCAGCACGTGACAGTCGTGAGACTTCATCCCGCTGAACTTCAGCTTCGCTAGGTCTAGGTATCTGCTTATCTTCCCCGCGTAACCGTAAGGAAGTTTTACTCCTACGAGGCAGGTGAAAAACTGCTCGATCTCCTCCTGACTTAGAGTGAAGCACGCGGGAGGGTAGTCATTTCCGGTCTTCTTGGCCTTTTTGCCTTTGCGACGACTTTCCGTGTCCTGCTTCGCCTCATCATCATCATCATCATATATAGCGTGAAGCTCCTGCCTGATGCCCATTGATTTCAAGTCTGCCCTTGCTTTCGGCCCATCTTTGGTCCTCTCTGGCATGTTGAGCAGGGTACCAAGCAGACTCTCGCACACATTCTTCGTGATATGCATGACATCAAGGCTGTGAGGCACACGGTGGATCTTCCAGTACGGCAAGTCCCAGAAAACAGACCTCATTTTCCATACCTTCAGCAGCGGCTCTGGCGCCTTTCGCTTCTTTCCCGGCTCTGGCGCCTTTTGCTTCTTTCCCGGCAGTGGGCAGTCTTTCCAATTTTTCAACAGCTCGTCTATTTCCTCGCCGCTCCTCGTACGCGGGCGTCTTCGGGGTTCGGTTTCACCATCGAACAGATCCTTGCGTTTCCTCCACGGGTCATCGTCGCGAAGCCACCTTCGATGTCCCATGAACACGGTTTTCAAAGACCCGGGATCTCTATCTAGCTGGCGATACATTGTGTCATCCATGCACCTGACGCATCCAGAAAATCCATGGACCACCTGCCCCGCGAGATATCCGAAACCGAGATAGTCGTGCACCGTCGTGAGCAGTGTGGCTCTCATAGGGAAATATTCTTTCTCTGCGGCGTCCCACGTATTGGCTGTCGTTTTCCACAGCGTGTCAAGCTCCTCTTTCAGCAGCCCCAGATACAGATTAATGTCGTTCCCTGGTTGTTTCGGTCCTTCAATTAGCATACTCATGTGAATGTACTTCCTCTTCATGCACAACCAGGAGGGAAGGTTGTACATCCACACAAACACAGGCCAGGTGCTATGTGTGCTTCTCTGGCTGCCAAACGGATTGACTCCATCGGTGCTCGCGCCCAGCACGATGTTCCTTGGATCGTTCCCAAATTCTAGGTCTTCGAAGTTCAACGCTTGCCACTGGCTCGCATCCTTAGGGTGACTCAGCATCTTGTCTTTTTTATCTATCTCCGGATCATTTGCGTCATCTTCTCGCTTCTTCTCCTCCCTATCCGCGTGCCAACGCAGGAGCTTTGCTACCTTAGGGTCCGCGAAATACCGCTGCAGACGAGGAGTGATCGGAAAGTACCACACCACTTTTCGAGGAGCTTTCTTCCTCTTCTTGTATCGAGTGACGCCGCACACCGGACATATGGTAGACTCTGCGTGCTCGTCCCGATAAATGATGCAATTGTTCATGCACACATGGTATTTCACGTGCGGTAAATCCAGAGGACACACGATTTTCTTCGCCTCCTCGAAACTGGTCGGGCACTTGTTCCCCTTGGGAAGACGTTCGTGCCAGAATGACATGTTCTCGTCGAAGCATGCGTGGGTCATTTTGTGCTTTACCTTCATCTCCAGAGCCATGAGCGTTACTTTCAGGCGGGTATCCTCGGGCCTGCATCCTTCATACAATGGAGTAATCGCGTCTATCTCCAGTTGATCCAGCTTGGCTTTCTCTCGGGCGGCAGCTCTTGCGTTATCCGTCTGCTTGAGAAGCAGCTCTTGAATATGAGGGTCCTGCACCCAGCCCATCGATGGTCCAGCGTCGTCTGCTCCGCCGGCATCATCATCTTCATGATCATGCCCGTCGTCTGCTCCAGCATCTTCCTCATCATCATGTCCTGCATCTTCTACATGATGACTGTGTACAGCATCACCGTCGTGATCATCTCCTGGGGATTCTTCGTCTTCTCGCCCGCCCGAGCCGCGATGGTTGTCTTGCTGCCCTTCCTCATTTCTTGCCCGGCCCCCATGGACGACTTCGTAGTCATCTTCATCACCTTGCCACCGATAGCCATCCATGAAACCACGCAAGAGCAGGTGGTCCCGCACCTGCCAGGATTCCGGGTCCGCAATAAGGCTCTTCAGCTTGCATCTTCGACACGGACATCTTATCTCCGTCTCGTTCTTTTGAAGCATCTCGGCCTTCGCGGACCTCAAAAACCTATTCACGATGCCTTCGGTCATCATGCGGACCATGGTCGCCTGCGGGGTAGAGCAAAACGATATTTTAGAACCAAGAAAAAATTTGGCATGACTTTCCCTAAAAATAGGACCAAAAAGAATGCTTAATGCCAAAATTCTCGCCGAAACGGAAATGAATCAACATTCCGGCAAAATATTGGCAACTATCGCATTTCAAATACCGTTACACCTCCAAACACAAACACATATGCAACACCACAAACATATGCAACACCACGAACATACATAGATCTAGCTAGGCCATAAAAAGTGCATGTGCACATTGTTGTAGGGAGAACAACATAAATATAGCTTCCCCCCTTACTTACCTATCAAAACAAGGTAATCTAACCACTTAAATTGAATGAATCTATGGTGAAAATGAGGTGAAAAAGAGGAGGCACCCGAGACAAGGAGGAGGTGGAGAGAATGAAGTGGGGAGAAAGTGAGTGTGGGTAGGAGAGGCTGTCCAAAATATCTTGTTGCTGCCCACTTACTAATGGCGCACCAACTCTAAATGCGCCATTAGTATTCCAGGTTACTAATGGCGCACCTTCTGGTGGTGCGCCATTAGTATGTTTGGACAGGCGCACTAGTTAAAAAAATTGATACTAATGGCGCACCCTGGGCCAGGTGCGCCATTACTAGTTGCAACTAGTAATGGCGCACTGTGTCTGGATGCGCCATTAGTATGTTTGGACAGGCGCACTAGTTAAAAAATAATTGATACTAATGGCGCACCCTGGGACAGGTGCGCCATTACTAGTTACAACTAGTAATGGCGCACTGCGTCTGGATGCGCCATTAGTATGTTTGGACAGGCGCACTAGTTAAAATAATAATAATTTTGATACTAATGGCGCACCCTGGGCCAGGTGCGCCATTACTAGTTGCAACTAGTAATGGCGCACTGTGTTTGGATGCACCATTAGTATGTTTGGACAGGCGCACTAGTTAAAAAAAATTGATACTAATGGCGCACCCTGCGCCTGGTGCGCCATTAGTAGTTTCAACTCTAATGGCGTATCAGAAGGTGGTGCGCCATTAGTATATACTAATGGCGCACCGCTTGTCTGGTGCGCCATTAGTGTCAATCCCATCTATAGCCCTTTTTCTAGTAGTGGAGTCTTCATCGTAGGAAGAACATCCCGAAGACGAGCTATTGCCTCACGGGCGGCCATCTGCATGGCATGCCTCTCCGTAGGCATGGCCCTTCCCACAAAACGGAAGTGGCGAGACGCAGAGCGTCCTCCCTTGAATTGCACCACGGCCTGGTGCATAGACACGTCGTCGCTGAGCTTGTGCTGGTAGAGTGTGAACTCTGGACGAGTCGATGGCCCGATTGTGAGCTTGGTGATGGAGACGAGAAGTTTGACAAACCCCTCAGGCACATTGGTGAACACCCGGGACTCGCAGTCGTTGCCAGCCATCTACAAAAGTAGGCAAAAATTCCGAATAGTCAAATCACAAATTTATGATGACTAACAGAAAATAGCTACATTTGCAAAATGCTGAAAAAGCACTAAAAACGCTAATAACCGATTAGCGATCGCACCTAGTGGCTTCCTACAGTCAGCCTGGCTCTGATACCAAGTTTGTCACGACCGGTTTTCCAATAAAACATTTATTGAGAAACCGATCCCTTTAACGGACCAGTAGAGAAAAATCTTTCTTACTAGTAGACAATTTCTTGATTACAGAAATATCCAGGAGTACTAAATATAATACAAGGTTGAGCGGAGGCTGCTCAACAATTTATTACAAGCACGCCGATATTATACATAAAGGCGGATATGACACAAGGGGTATGGTGGCATAACTACTGACTTGTAATAAAAGTGGTGGTGGATATGTCACAGTGAAGTGGGTGACAGGACTCCTAAATCTTACAGCTTATCGAGCGTCGGTCGGAGTGAGGCTCGAGGACTATTATTGTGGGTGGCGGAAGCGTATATAATACAAGTGACCAAATCCAGGATCGCACGGGACTGACTAGGACTCCTCTAGGCGTCGGACTCGCTATCAAACTCATCATCCATGAGATCGCCTTCGTCAACATCTGGCCAAATCAACAAGCCAGGTAAGTACTATGAAAGTACTCGCAAGACAGTTTGGACATAAGATATAACAAATGCAAACATGGTGCACATGAGCAGATTAATAATGCACACTCCGTTAATGAACTTGCACTGCATGGGAATAAAAAGGAAGTCGGGCGGTAGTCCTCCCGAAATCCCAATGCAATACTGAAGGCCAATCGAGTGTGTGAAATGACTCCTCGAAAGGGTACAAATAAATTAACAATGCCGCAGTCGGGCGTCAGGGCGACACCACATAAAGGGCTTATAACGGAATATAAACGACAGTGCGTGCCACAGTCGGACGTATGAGCGACATCACATAAAGGGCTTATATCAAAAGAAAATAACGAGAGTGCCACAGTCGGACATCTGAGCGACATCACATAAAGGGCTTATATCAAAAGTAAATAACAAGAGTGCCACAGTCGGACGTCTGAGCGACATCACATAAAGGGCTTATATTAAAAGTAAATAACAAGAGTGCCATAGTCGGACGTCTGAGCGACATCACATAAAGGGCTTATATTAAAAGTAAATAACAAGAGTGCCACAGTTGGACGTCTGAGCGACATCACATAAAGGGCTTATATTAAAAGTAAATAACAAGAGTGCCACAGTCGGACGTCTCAACGACATCACATAAAGGGCTTATATTTCATAACTCGATATTCCAGTAGCTCATGAAGTTAAATCATTTTAAGGAAATACTCAGGTACGAAATAATAAAATGGTTAGTCCATCCACAGGAATAACATTCAACCGGGTTTACCACTCAAGCTTGTTCACCGGGGATTTCCACGGAGGCTGACACAGGGACTGATATGGATACTATTTGGATACCTTGACCCTGGTCCTTGACCATGGACACGATGACTCGGAAGGTTTGACTCTGCAGAGTTTGTACTCTTAACCACAGCCAACGGATTTCAGTGGTCACAAGGGACTAGTTCCGTTTACGGTATTTTAGGAGAAACACATCTAACCAGTACACACCCATTCCACATTCCGTTGCCAGGAATCACCCTAAGCAACGTTCAAGAAAAACCTTGATACGGGGAGGCTACAACCTCGCGTAGCATGGGATCAAATTTATATCGCGCGCTCTAAGGGGTGCCCCCCTCTCGGTCCCAACCGGAAACACCCATGCCCCCTGACCGGATGACTGGCTTTAATCCAGGGCCATGGAACCCTCATCCCGGCCCCTCTATTTGGTGTGTACAAGGAAAGAGGTTTGCAACTTACTAAACCGTATTCTTTGTAGAAAACATGTGGCAGTACGAAAGGGGAAGAACGGTAACGTGGCTCGGTCCACGTTAACGTCGGGGTTTAACGGTTGACATAAGACTGGCATGCTGCAACAATACCATCTTACTACCTCTCATGTCACCACATGATCAGGTCATCTCCCATCAAAAGATCACATCAAACTTCGAAGCACACGGGTAGTTGCCTTGCATACAACGTAACACTCACCGATGCCCATATGCCATGCACAAACTATTCAAGCAAACATGCAAAACACTCATCATATCAAAGGTTCAAACATGCTTGCCTGGTTCAGAGAAGTCGGAGTCTAGCTCGGCGAAGTTCGCGGCTCCGTCACCTCCTCCGGAATCTACGGTATAAAGAAACCGTATACTAACGTGAATATCGTTGCGTGTATAAAATTTATTCCAAATATTTTCCAAATAAATACTATAAAAAACTAGACAAAAATATAAGACTGACAAAAAAAGAATCAATCAAAAAGCATCTTTTGTTTAAAAGATATAAGGGTTTTAGTCCAAGGACTAATCTGTGATGAAACAGAAATGATCCAGGGGCTTGTTTGAAAATGCAGAAAACGCTTCGGTACGAAATACGTCAGCCCAGAAGGAAAACACATTTTGCCCGAAGGCGCCTTCAGAAAACGTTCGGAGGAAAGAAAGGGAGGCTGACTGGGGGGTCCCGCCCGTCAGGTTCAAACTCCGAACGGAGCTCGCCGGCGCCCGAAGGCTGCGGTGGTCGCCGGCGTTGATCCACGGCGAGGTAGGGTGATCGGAGGGTACCTACGGGTTCAGGGTGTCCTTCCGCGTTGGTGGGTGGTCGAGTTGACTGTCGGCGAGCACCACGGCGACGGCGACCTTATCTCCGCCGGACAGTGGTTCGGGCGAGGATGAAGCTCTCCAGGGGGTGCTGCAAACTCCAAATTAGGGCGCGGGTCAGAGAGGTGGATGCACTAGGATGCTACTGGCATGAGTTGAGCAGCAGGGGTGCACGCACTGGAGTGAATCTAGCCGGATCCCGAAGCGGGTCGAGGCGGACGGAGTTGGGGAAGGAGACTTCCTCGAGGCTCTCCTAGTGGCTTGGCGTGGTACTTGTGGGGTGTAGGGATGGTGCGTGTTCGAGTTCGAGCTCGGGACCTCCTTTTATAGGCGATCCGAGGAGGTGGCCGTGAACGGGATAATGCCGGCGAGCAATTACGGCGAGGCAGAGGTCGGGCAGGAGGTTTAGGCAACTTGGCATCTTCGTGGTGGTCCACTGGCACCGTTTCTTGGCTGAAACCTCGGTCGGGCTTGGGTAATGCTCCGGTCCTCGACGGAACGGCCGTACGGGCACGACGGCGGCAGGGAGCGCGCTCCGCGCCTTCCAGTTCACGACGACGGCTCTGCAGCGTGCACAGGGGAGGGGACGGCCACGCGGTGGCCTTTGGTGGCTTGGGCGGTGCTGGACGGCGCCGTACCTCGCTGCGCCTCTCTGGCAGCCGCAGCGGGCGCTGCTGCCGCCGCTCACAGGGAGGCGCACCTCTGCCAGCTCGCCGCCGACGCCCGCAAGCGTCCAGGCGACCGTGCGGCGTGGTGGATAAGAAGGGGGAACAGGGAGCAAGGCGCCACCGCGGCTACTGGCGAGATCGAGGTAAGTTTCTGAAGAAAACGACACCGGCTTCTGAAACTGTTTTACTGAATTCTGAACTTTGACAGGAACAGTGCATGCCAGGTGTTCGACGATATGATTTGGCATGAGGAAAAAAATTTCTGGAGCTGGGGCTTGGTGAGGTGACCTCTTGATGCATCCAGAGGCTGCCTGAATTTTCTCAGATTTTTAGGAGGAGAAAACAAATGAATTTCACCAAATTTTGCAAACATGGCCCAAACTTGCAGCAAGCACATTTTGAAAATTTTGAACTGGGGACCAGTGGATCTTCCTGGTTCTTGGTTGAGGGTCCTAGGGACTAGCCAGGGAAATTTGTTTGGAGGCAAAACTCAAAGGAAAACTAGTGGTTCCCTTGTAAATTTCTAAAGGCCAAAATAGAAGGCAGAAAATATTTTTGATTAAAAATAAATGGAGATAAAAATCATGGGGGAGTTAACTTGCTGGATTTGAAGCTTGTATTGACACCAAGTGGGAAGATGGATTTTGGGAGGGGGATTTCAACTTAGGTTATGGCAAGAGGTTGGTTTTGAAAGGGAAAGGATCACCCCATAAGCCATAGGGCTGTTTTATAAAGAAAAGATTTTCAACAACTTTCCCAAGGGAAAAACACTTGTGTTGAGTAAAATCACAAGATGAAAAACCTCCAAGACTAAAGATCAAGTCTTGGATGAACCCAAACAAAATACTTTTCATAAAAGAAAATTTTTGAGAAGGGAAGTCTCTAAAAAAAATTAAAATAACCCCCTTCAAATCAAATAAAGATTTTGATAAAACCAAATAAAAAAATTTGGGTGTCACAAAACTCAAGCCCAAGTGGGAGGGTCCCTTCATTATGGATGAAGTTCTCACTGGAGGAGCATACCGCTTACGTGATGCATCGGACAATCGCTTAGAGCCGAACCCGTGGAACGCCGCCAGACTCCGAAGATTCTACGCCTAGAGTCGGACTCTTTGTTTGCCTTTTTGTTTCCATTGTTTCTCTCTTTATCCTTTTCAAGCTTTATAGCTTTTGCGCGGCTAGACCACACACTTATGACGTACACATCATTAAATGTATACGCCCATAATACCTGGGGGCTTCTTTTACAGAAGCTTATTATCATTTTCCGAGCATCAAGCTCAGCACATATGTGTCCTTGCCGCATATGTACCTTTTCTTCGCCATTATATGCACCGTTATGACTTAAGTTTTTGCCAAGCTGGGTTGCCTGGCTCCTGTGCTTATGCCCACGTTCCCGTTTATTCGGCTAGGGCATAAAGGGAGCACCTCTGTGATTGTTACAGCCGGGTCATCCGGACATGTACCTCAGACTGGGTGAAGCCGAAAGCTAGCGTTCTTAAGGGAATATTCAGTCGGTGAACTAAAGATGTTTTACCCTCATTACACTATGAACCCCCAGATGTTACTAATACTGCGATTTTTCAGTCACGGTACGGGCATGCATACTAACGCATGTTCACCCAGGGAAAGGAACCCTTAACGGAACTATTCTCCCTGGAAGATGTTTATTACTATCAACAAGTAATATAACATAGCTAGCCAGATACAACTTGTCTGTTCAAGCAACTATGACCCCTACACCTGGTTTCCACACATACCCCGGTCTATATTGTCGCTCCGGTATTCAGAAACACTCCGCACCTTCGGGTCTAGAGGTCGAAGCGAAAAGGTCTGCCATGACAATCGTTTTACAATCCGGCTAGGGACAAACTTGTCAATTGAAGTACATAGTCACTTGGACTCAAAAACTTCTTCCTCTATGTCGTCTAACAGGCTGTCTAGCTTACAATCCTATTGGGAAAACTTGGCAGCTATCTTTACTTGGTCATATACCAAACTCACTGGAATTTCTTGTCCATCTAACCCCCGAGGTCCGACCCGGGCCATATGATTTGGATCAAGCTTGGTGTACCGCGTTTTCATCATGGCCTAGGCCTCTCGCGCACCTTCTCGGCAGGCCGATATCTTCCATAATCGAAAACGGCACCGAGCCCCCTGGAATAGCTTCACAAGCTCCTCCATACTTCCTGGAGGGGAGGCGGATGGCCACAAAGCCTTGGCAACACTCCGCATTGCTTGCCGAGCTCACTCGTGCACTTGGGACAGTTCTTGCAGCAGATCGCCTTGAGATCCGGACATTTCCTCTTCGGGACGGCCAGTCAGCATACCTGCAGACATAAATCTGTCAGCTCACTTCTTTGCCGAATTACACGGAGGTAAGTTCAAAAGCATATTGAATATGCCGCCTCGTAGCCTCTTATTTTCCTTCACGGCGTCCGCTAGCTGGGCTCGTACATCTTTTAGCTCTTCGCCTAGCAGGGTGTTGGAATCCTACAGCTTGTTCTTATCTTCCCTGACCTGTGTCAACACACGTTCGCCTGCGGCCAGTTGCCTTTCGTCATGTCGTTTACCCGCCTGCGCGACCTCCAGGTCCTCTTTCAGTTGATCAACTTATCCTGTCATCAGAACCGTAACAGTATTAATATTACTGGTACGTGATTATTCTTTTTCTGGATGGAGGGGAACATTACCAGGTGGTGCCTCTTTGAACTTCTTCTGTTCGGCGGTAGCAACAGCTAGCTGAGTCCGGCATTGTTCCAGCTCATGAAACAGCAGTTTGTTCTTCTCTGTGAGTACCTGATTATACAACGATCCTTAAATCAGTTGTTTCAATTGTTTCAAGTCTCGGGGGCTACTGGTACGTGATTACTAGATCTGTACAATGCGTACTTACCCGCATATCTTTCAAATACTGGTCAGTGGCCCCGGTAAGCCCATCCCGAGCAGCTCGGATGTACGCATCAGTCGAGCTGAAGGCGTCGAACGCCTCTTTACCAAAGCCGGGGTCGCGAAGAGCGGCCCTCCGGCGCAGATGATTCATCGCGCTCTCCACTTCAGAGTTCGTGACGGATACATTATCTGAATCCTCTGAAGAAGGACAATCCGGCATCACTTCTGTGTCAGCCCCCGCCCTAGAGGCAGGGTCTAGAACCTGACTGGTGGAGGCGCGGCTGGCAGGATCCCCAGACATAGTCCGGCGAACACTCTTCCTGATAAAACACAGTGGACAATGTCACGATGCGATGTGACTGCTAGGGTGCATATTTAAAGCCATACCTCTTCGAGGAAGGTTCGGCCGTGTTGTCATTTGCCTTTCTCTTCGAAGACCCGCCTGGCGCAAGTGCCGCTCTCTTCTGAGATGCCTCTGGTGTAATATGACATGTTGAGTGCCTCCCCTTTGGAGCACAAGACAATCCGGCGGGTGAGGAATAATGAGGAAGCTCCTTCGGAGGAAATGTCTCCTGGCTACTTACATATGAGGCAGGAAGGAGGCCGGGATAATCGGCCGTGATGGCCACTTCTGTGCCATCGTAACTCGCCTGGTAGAAGACTCCCTCCTTGAGCTATACGAATATATCAGGTTCTTCTCCGAATCCGGGGTCGAGGTCCCAGTTATGGTCCTCCGGCTCTGGAGCGGGGCTATAAATCCCCGCGGTGACCCTCCGCCGTTCCTATTTGTTGGACGGGTTGATGACAGTTAAAAATGACTCGGGGGGAGAATTGAATAAAGTGGTGAGATTAAAACTCACCCAGTTAGGAGGATTGTACATGGAAAATCCCTCTCGGCGTGTAAGGCGAGTGAATTCCTCTTTCTCCCTTTATACAGATCGGCCAATATTGTGGCCAGGGCAGTGGGGGAATCCGGACCCTTTCGTCCATAGCGTGAGGCGTCATCTTCCCCATTATAGTGCCACATAGGGAGCCCCCTGAATTGAAGCGGCTGAACACCTCGCGCTATGGAAGTTGACATTACCTCGATTATTGATAATCCGGATTGGGCAAGTGTCCTTATCTTACCCATCAACTGCCGGACTTCTGCACTGTCTTCCTCTTCGAGGCTCCGAGGACGCCAGTTGTGGCGTTTCCTCAACGGAGCGCTGGAAAATTCGGGAAGGCCCATTTGGACTGGGTCGGGGAGAGCGACATCTTCAATGTAAAACCACTCCGAGGGCCACTCTTCGGATGCCTTCTTCGGGGTATCGGACAGGTATCCGGTCCCGGCTATACGCCATATTTCGGCACCGCCCACCTCGAATACGGATCCCTTTTGGGTACGAGGGACGAGGCAGAAAAGTTTCCTCCATAAATCAAAGTGGGCCTCGCAGCCCAGGAATAGCTCGCAAAGAGCGACAAAACCCGCGATATGCAGGATGGAGGCTGGGGTGAGGTTGTGCAGTTGGAGGCCGTAGTACTCCAGGAGACCTCAGAGGAAAGGGTGGATTGGAAACCCGACGCCTCTTATTAAAAAGGATATGAAGCACACCCGCTCCCCCCTTGTTGGATTAGGGAAATTTTCCGCCAGGGCTTCGCTTGTAAAGGAGGTTAATCTTGCCCGAACGGGAACCAGATCCGCGGGGGGAAGAAATCCCTGCGTTTGAAGCTTACTCAGCTGGTCATGGGATACTGAGCATTTCTCCCAATCACCTTTTTCGGAGCCGTGGGGGCGGGAGGAAGAACTAGGAACGCTAGCCATGCTGGAATGGTTTCTCCTAGCAAGCTCTAAGGATTTTCCGCCTGGTGTGAGATGGCATCTGAGATCCAATCCACTTAAATATACGCCTTTCTTACATGGCCAGGGTGTTATGTGCAAAAAATACCCTGACCTTTCGTGTTCACTCGACACATGGAAACCGAAGCAATGGAGGCGCAGAAGCCGATGGGTACAACATTAATGGAGGCTTCGAAGCATTCGGAGGAAGAACTCGCCTTGCAATGCCGAAGACTATCAACACACCGGACACATCGTCATTGAAGCCTGGTTCGGGGGCTATTGACAGAGTCCTGGATTAAGGGGTCCTCGGGTGTCCGGCCTATATGACGTGGGTCGGACTGATGGGCCATGAAGATACAAGACAAAAGACTTCCACCCGTGTCCGGATGGGACTCTCCTTTGTGTGGAGGGCAAGCTTGGCGTTCGAATATGAAGATTCCATCCTCTGTAAACCAACTATGTACAACCCTAGGCCCCTTCGGTGTCTATATAAACTGGAGGGTTTAGTCCGTAGAGGCAATCATAATCATACAGGCTAGACATCTAGGGTTTAGCCACTACGATCTCGTGGTAGATCAACTCTTGTAATCCTCATATTCATCAAGATCAATCAAGCAGGAAGTAGGGTATTACCTCCATTGAGAGGGCCCGAACCTGGGTAAACATCGTGTCCCCCGTCTCCTGTTACCATCAACCTTAGACGCACAGTTCGGGACCCCCTACCCGAGATCTGCCAGTTTTGACACCGACACCGTGCGCAGACCCTGAGCAACAGATGAATTAATGAAGCGATGACGCCCTAAGAATTAGCATGCATGCTAGGTTGAGTTTCTCTCTTTGGTAGGGTTGATAGTGCTTAGCAGCAACTAACCCCTAGCATAGAGGTCGAGTGTGTGTCTTTCTGTCCCTTCCAGTCCTTTTTGGTTCGCAGGCTGCGCGGACGCTTCAGCAGAACTTTTTAAAGGAAAGGAGACGAACTGACGCCCCGACCCCTGCAACCCAAGGCTGCCGGGAGCAGCAGATTCAGATAATTCCTTTTTCTCCCCCGCTACATACTTCCGTATGAAACTTGAATGTACGAAACTTCGCTTGATCCCACGCCACCGTGCTCCCTCCTTCCTATACCCAAAATCCCTTTTGGGCTGGAATTTGGTTGTAGTTGCGGTGGAAGGGAGACAAATGAAGGGCCTAATCCTACTTTGCCCCTACCTCCGCCAAGGGCGTGAGTGTGGTCGTGATATGGAGCGGGAGGACGGCAAGGCCTATTCCCGGGGGACGATGTTTACTTCAATAACAAGAACTCGGTCCTTGGTGTGAGCCTCGCTCACGCACAAAAGAACCCGGCAAACACCCTTTTCTTCATTAATACGTTGGTTAACAATTACAATTCATACGGAATGTAGACATGAGCAAGGGGTTACAAGGTTTAAATTCGACAAGTGCCCGCAGGCTTAAGATCTAAAAAACGATAAGATGCCCGTAATCCCTTTCTTGTCCCTCTCCTCAGGAAGCGGATCAAGATAGCAAAAGGGCAAAAGGAGTGCCTAGGCAAGGTATACATGGCAGAAGACACCAAGAGAACATCCCGGCGGCCATCCAGAAGAAGGCTGGTGATGATGGTGCCGGAGAAAAAGCCGAAAGATGAGGCAGCGGGCCGGCAATACGAGACGAAGGCATCGGTGCCATCGTACTTCGACTTGACGGCCCGCCACCCGCCTTCTTCGTCTTCTCCGGCCTTCCAGCGCCAGCCGCCAGAAGCGACGGCCCCGAGAAGTTCAAGGAGCTGGCTCGAGAAGCCACCACCAAGAACTACCCCCCGGGAAGTCGTTTTGCCAGGGAGAAGGCCAGGTGCAGATGATGGTGCTGCCGGCGTCACCCGGGGACGGTGTGTCCGATGCCTAGTTGGGCCCGTCCCCGTCGTCCTCCCCACCGGTCTCCTCCTCGTCGTTATCGCTCGAGGAGGAGCTTTCGTCGTCGGTTGAGCTCTCCGCACAGCATCCTAACCTGATTCCCGAGCGCCCGAAGACCTTGACGGAGAGCAGGTTAGCCTCCACTAATTTGGAGCGGAGGACGTGCCCCTTCATTAGGCAGTGAGCGTGTGCGAAGGTTTTCCAGCCATGACGAAGAAGCATTACATGAGGGACGGGGTACTCTACGTTCGCCCACATGTCGTTATTGCAACATCCCTTCATGTGAAGCCTCAAACTCGACAGCTGGTCGACCTCCAGCACCCTCGCAAACGCCTCGGGAAGGCGAAGACGGCTGCGCGGCGGTTTGCGTAGCTGCAAGATAAACTCCAGCGCCGTGTCTCCAACGTGGCCGCTTGACGAAGCAGGAGGAGACGGCGGTGCCGTAGGTGCCCCACTTCCGTGCCCACTTCTGCCTCGACCACCTCGCCGACCGTGACCATGTCCAGAACCTCCGCCATGGGCGCTTGGCTCTTCCTTAACCGCCGCGGCTCTCTGGCGAGAGGAAGATCTAGTCGCCTCCGCAGGGGGGCGGCCGCGACCACGCCCTCTTGGCATAACGGTGGATGAAGAACGGAGAAGAAGAGAAGACGCAAAGGGATGCCCCTCCTTCTCCTCCCGGCCTCCCTTTTATAGCCAGGTAGGAAGGACTGGGGGCTGGCTCTGTACCTTCTCTGAAGGGCCCTTTCGAGTCCATCTCATTAAGGCCATTGGCAACGAGCGAGGTCGTCGACCGCCCTCCCCGCACCAATCAAAGGCGCATGGGTATCTGCCATGGCACGCCTTTCCATATCCCTCACGCCTGCCACCTACCCCGCGCCATGCATGCAGCGTACGTGGCGAAAAAGGCGGGTGTAGTGGGAAGCGTGGAACGGCGGTTACCATCCCGTGAATAAAGGCTATACACGGGCCGCTGCAAGCATGACAGACGAGAAGATTACCACAGTTAGCCCCTGCCACGCGTGCCCGCGCACTGTTTGGGCCTGGCCCAACGACGCTTCGCACTCGTGTGTGGCCCAGGCCCGGGGGCTCCTGTCGGTGTACTAAAGTTTGAGGCCCTTCTGTACCCCTTACTTGTGCACGGGCAGTTGCAGCCACACCCGTGGCGCGGGCTGACGGGGGAAGCTGGGGGCAAGATACAAGACGATGGAGAAACAGCCAAGCCAGAGACCAGAAAACAGAGGACGGGCTGGACCCCCGGCAAGATCCTTGCCGGACGATTCGCGAGACCCCGGCAAGATCCTTGCCGGGGTGACTTACAAAGCACTAACAAGAGCACCACCCTTGAGGTTGAGATCTCTGATGCCATCAACAACGTCAAGGCCAAAACCCAGTGGCCCACGCGTAGTGGCGTGCAGATCTTTGTGAAGGCCAGAAGACAAAGTACCCAACAAGATCCTTGTCAAGGACGTCTGCGAGGCCCTGGCAAGATCCTTGTCGGGGACTTCGGCAAGACCGTGGCAGGACTCCGCCACCCCGTCACCACTCCAGCGCAGTGGTCGGCCTGCCAGCCTAGCAGGCACCTGCGTGGCGGCATGCAGATCTTCGTGAAGACCCTGCCACCTCTCCAGCGCAGCAGCTGGCCAGCCAACTTGGCACTGCATGCCTCGTAGGCATGCACGTGTGTCAAGACGGAGCGGGGCGGTGACGGACGGTACAGGTTCTATTCCCATCCCTGATAAAGCTAAAGGGCACGTAAGCAACGCATTTAATGTGTTTTGTCCTAAGACACCGGTGATAAGCATATGCACTGTAGCAACTTCACACCTCATGTATCCACTGTGTCAGCCCCTTGGACATATAAAAGGAGGCCCACGGCATACTGGAGGAGGATTCGAACTTTTGAACCACTCGGCCCAGCTCGCATGCATAGCGACGAGCCGAAGCTCAAGAACACAGAATATACACTCAACCAGGACTAGGGTTTTACGCTTTCGAGCGGCCCGAACCTGGGTAAAAATCCGTCGTGTTGACCATTAGATCTGCTCTTTGCTCTACCCCTCTTCCCTGCCAAACCGTAGAAGGGATCCGCGTGGTCCCGTAGGTGTCATTTTTCCCGACACCTTTTATGCTATCCAGAAATCCTGTATTATTTCCAATCAACAATATGTCATCCACATAGAATATTAGAAATGCTACAGAGCTCCCACTCACTTTCTTGTAAATACAAGCTTCTCCAAAAGTCTGTATAAAACCATATGCTTTGATCACACTACAAAGCGTATATTCCAACTCCGAGATGCTTGCACCAGTCCATAAATGGATCGCTGGAGCTTGCACACTTTGTTAGAACATTTTGGATCGACAAAACCTTCTGATTGCATCATATACAACTCTTCTTTAAAAAATCCATTAAGGAATGCAGTTTTGACATCCATTTGCCAAATTTCATAATCATAAAACGCGGCAATTGCTAACATGATTCGGACAGACTTAAGCATCGCTGCGGGTGAGTAGGTCTCATCATAGTCAACTCCTTGAACTTGTCGAAAACCTTTCGCAACAAGTCGAGCTTTGTAGACAGTAACATTACCATCAGCGTCGGTCTTCTTCTTGAAGATCCATTTATTTTCTATGGCTTGCCGATCATCGGGCAAGTCAACCAAAGTCCAGACTTTGTTCTCATACATGGATACCATCTCAGATTTCATGGCCTCAAGCCATTTCGCGGAATCTGGGCTCATCATCGCTTCCTCATAGTTCATAGGTTTGTCATGGTCTAGTAACATGACTTCCAGAACAGGATTATCGTACCACTCTGGTGCGGACTGTACTCTGGTTGACCTACGAGGTTCGGTAGTAACTTGATCTGAAGTTTCATGATCATCATCATTAGCTTCCTCACAAATTGGTGTAGGAATCACTAGAACTGGTTTCTGTGATGAACTACTTTCCAATTCGGGAGAAGGTACAACTACCTCATCAAGTTCTACTTTCCTCCCACTCACTTCTTTCGAGAGAAACTCTTCTCTAGAAAGGATCCATTCTTAGCAACGAATATCTTGCCTTCGGATCTGTGATAGAAGGTGTACCCAACAGTTTCTTTTGGGTATCCTATGAAGACGCATTTCTCCGATTTGGGTTCGAGCTTATCAGGTTGAAGCTTTTTCACATAAGCATCGCAGCCCCAAACTTTAAGAAACGACGGCTTAGGTTTCTTGCCAAACCACAGTTCATATGGTGTCGTCTCAACAGATTTAGATGGTGCCCTATTTAACGTGAATGCAGCCGTCTCTAAAGCATAACCCCAAAACGATAGCGGTAAATCAGTAAGAGACATCATAGATCGGACCATATCTAATAAAGTACGGTTACGACATTCGCACACACCATTACGCTGTGGTGTTCCAGGTGGCGTGAGTTGCGAAACTATTCCACATTGTTTCAAATGAAGACCAAACTCGTAACTCAAATATTCGCCTCCGTTATCAGATCATAGAAACTTTATTTTCTTGTTACGATGATTTTCCACTTCACTCTGAAATTCTTTGAACTTTCCAAATGTTTTAGACTTATGTTTCATTAAGTAGATATACCCATATCTGCTCAAATCATCCGTGAAGGTCAAAAAATAACTATAGCCGCCGCGAGCCTCAACACTCATCGGACTGCATACATCGGTATGTATTATTTCCAATAAGTCAGTGGCTCGCTCCATTGTTCCGGAGAACGGAGTCTTAGTCATCTTGCCCATGAGGGATGGTTCGCAAGCCTCAAGTGATTCATAATCAAGTGATTCCAAAAGCCCATCAGCATAGAGTTTCTTCATGCGCTTTACACCAATATGACCTAAACGGCAGTGCCACAAATAAGTTGCACTATCATTACTAACTTTGCATCTTTTGTCTTCAATATTATGAATATGTGTATCACTACGATCGAGATTCAACAAAAATAGACCACTCATCAAGGGTGCATGACCATAATAGATATTACTCATATAAATAGAACAACCATTATTCTCTGATTTAAATGAATAATTGTCTCGCATCAAACAAGATCCAGATAAAATGTTCATGCTCAACGCTGGCACCAAATAACAATTATTCAGGTCTTAAACTAATCCCGAAGGTAGATGTAGAGGTAGCGTGCCGACAGCGATCACATCGACCTTGGAACCATTTCCGACACGCATCGTCACCTCGTCCTTAGCCAATCTTTGTTTAATCCATAGCCCCTATTTCTAGTGGCAAATATGAGCAACAAAACCAGTATCAAATACCCAGGCGCTACAACGAGCATTAGTAAGGTACACATCAATAACATGTATATCAAATATACCTTTCACTTTGCCATCCTTCTTATCCGCCAAATACTTGGGGCAGTTCCGCTTCCAGTGACCAGTCACTTTGTAGTAGAAGCACTCAGTTTCAGGCTTAGGTCCAGACTTGGGCTTCTTCCCGGGAGCAGCAACTTGCTTGCTATTCTTCTTGAAGTTCCCCTTCTTCCCTTTGCCCTTTTTCTTGAAACTAGTGGTCTTGTTAACCATCAACACTTGATGCTCCTTCTTGATTTCTACCTCCGCAGCTTAAGCATTGCGAAGAGCTCAGGAATTGTCTTTTCCATCCCTTGCATGTTATAGTTCATCACGAAGCCTTTATAGCTTGGTGGCAGTGATTGAAGAACTCTGTCAATGACACTATCATCAGGAAGATTAACTCCCAGTTGAGTCAAGTGGTTATGGTACACAGACATTCTGAGTATGTGTTCACTGACAGAACTATTCTCCTCCATCTTGCAGCTATAGAACTTGTTGGAGGCTTTATATCTCTCAACTCGGGCATTTTCTTGAAATATTAACTTCAACTCCTGGAACATCTCATATGCTCCATGACGTTCAAAACGTCTTTGAAGTCCCGATTCTAAGCCATAAAGCATGGCACACTGAACTATCGAGTAGTCATCAGCTTTAGTCTGCCAGCCGTTCATAACGTCCGGAGTTTCTCCTGCAGCAGGCCTTGCACCTAGCGGTGCTTCCAGGACGTAATTCTTCTGTGCAGCAATGAGGCTAATCCTCAAGTTACGGACCCAGTCCATGTAGTTGCTACCATCATCTTTCAACTTAGCTTTTTCTAGGAACGCATTAAAATCCAAGGGAATGGTAGCACGGGCCATTGATCCTCAACAACATAGATATGCAAAAAACTATCAGGACTAAGTTCATGATAAATTAAATTTCAATTAATCATATTACTAAAGAACTCCCACTTAGATAGACATCCCTCTAGTCATCTAAATGATCACGTGATCCATATCAACTAAACCATGTCCGATCATCACGTGTGGAGTAGTTTTCAATAGTGAACATCTCTATGTTGATCATATCTACTACAGGATTCATGTTCGACCTTTCGGTCTCAGTGTTCCGAGGCCATATCTGCATATGCTAGGCTCGTCAAGTTTAACCCGAGTATTCTGCACGTGCAAAACTGGGTTGCACCCGTTGTATGTGAATGTAGAGCTTATCACACCCGATCATCACGTGGTGTCTCGGCACGACGAACTATAGCAACGATGCATACTCAGGAAGAACACTTATACCTTGAAATTTAGTGAGGGGTCATCTTATAATGCTACCGCCGTACTAAGCAAAATAAGATGCATAAAAGATAAACATCACATGCAATCAAAATATGTGACAAGATATGGCCATCATCATCTTGTGCCTTTGATCTCCATCTCCAAAGCACCGTCATGATCTCCATTGTCACCGGCTTGACACCTTGATCTCCATCGTAGCGTCGTTGTCATCTCGCCAACTATTGCTTCTACGACTATCGCTACTGCATAGTGATAAAGTAAAGCAATTACATGGCGATTGCATTTCATACAATAAAGCGACAACCATAAGGCTCCTGCCAGTTGCCGATAACTTTTACAAAACATGATCATCTCATACAATAACTTATATCGCATCATGTCTTCACCATATCACATCACAACAAGCCCTGCAAAAAAAGTTAGACGTCCTCTACTTTGTTGCTGCAAGTTTTACATGGCTGCTACGGGCTTCTAGCAAGAACCATTCTTACCTACGCATCAAAACCACAATGATTTTTTGTAAGTGTGCTGTTTTAACCTTCAACAAGGACCGGCCGTAGTCAAACTCGATTCAACTAAAGTTGGAGAAACAGACACCCGCCAGCCACCTGTGTGCAAAGCGCATCGGTAGAACCGGTCACATGAACGTGGTCATGTAATGTTGATCCGGGCCGCATCATCCAACAATACCGCTGAATCAAAGTAAGACGTTGGTGGTAAGCAGTATGACTATTATCGCCCACAACTCTTTGTGTTCTACTCGTGCAAATCATCTACGCATAGACCTGGCTCGGATGCCACTGTTGGTGAACGTAGCATGCAATTTCAAAAAAATTCCTACGATCACGCAAGATCTATCTAGGAGATGCATAGCAACAAGAGGGGAAGAGTGTTTCTGCGTACCCTCGTAGACCGAAAGCAGAAGCGTTTGGTTAACGCGGTTGATGTAGTCGAATGTCTTCACGATCCAACCGATCTTAGTACCGAACGTATGGCACCTCTGTGTTCAGCACACGTTCAACCCGATGACGTCCCTCGAACTCTTGATCCAGCAGAGGGTCGAGGGAGAGTTCCGTTAGAATGAAGGCATGGTGACGGTGATGGTGATGTGATCTGCGCAGGGCTTCGCCTAAGCACTACGACGCTATGACCGGAGGCGTAAACTATGGAGGGGGGCACCGCACACGGCTAAGAGAACAATTGATGTGCCTTTGGGGTGCCCGACGCCCCCGTATATAAAGGAGGGGAGGAGGAGGCGGCCGGCCAGGAGGGGTCGCGCCAAGGGGGGAGTCCTACTAGGACTCCACTCCTAGTAGGATTCTCCCGCCCCCCTCCTTCTTACGGAGAGGGGGAAAGGGGAAAGAGGTGGAGAGGGAGAAGGAAAGGGGGGCCACACCCCCCAACCCCTTGTCCAATTCGAACTGGCTTGGGGGGCGCACGCCACCTCTTGTGGCCTGCCTCCTCCTCTCCACTATGGCCCATGAGGCCCATTAACTTTCCCGGGGGGTTCCGGTAACCTCCCGGTACTCCGAAAAATCCCTGAACCTCTTTGGAACCATTCCGGTGTCCGTATATATATAACCTTCCAATATATCAATCTTTACCTCTCGACTATTTCGAGACTCCTCGTCATGTCCGTGATCTCATCCGGGACTCCGAACACACTTCGGTCACCAAAACACATAACTCATAATACAAATCATCATCGAACGTTAACGTGCGGACCCTACGGGTTCGAGAACTATGTAGACATGACCGAGACACATCTCCGGTCAATAACCAATAGCGCAACCTGGATGCTCGTATTGGTTCCTACATATTCTACGAAGATCTTTATCGGTCAAACTACACAACAACATACGTCATTCCCTTTGTCATCGGTATGTTACTTGCCCGAGATTCGATCGTCGGTATCCTCATACCTAGTTCAATCTCGTTACTGGCAAGTCTCTTTACTCGTTTCGTAATGCATCATCCCGTAACTAACTCATTAGTCACATTGCTTGCAAGGCTTATAGTGATGTGCATTACCGAGAGGGCCCAGAGATACCTCTCCGATACACGGAGTGACAAATCCTAATCTCGATCTATGCCAACCCAACAAACACCTTCGGAGACACCTGTAGAGCATCTTTATAATCACCTAGTTACGTTGTGACGTTTGATAGCACACAAGGTGTTCCTCCGGTATTTGGGAGTTGCACAATCTCATAGTCAGAGGAATATGTATAAGTCATGAAGAAAGCAATAGCAATAAAACTTAATGATCATTATGCTAAGCTAAAGGATGGGTCTTGTCCATCACATCATTCTCTAATGATGTGATCCCGTTCATCAAATGACAACACATGTCTATGGTCAGGAAACTTAACCATCTTTGATTAACGAGCTAGTCAAGTAGAGGCATACTAGGGACACTCTGTGTTGTCTATGTATTCACACATGTACTAAGTTTCCGGTTAATACAATGTAGCATGAATAATAAACATTTATCATGATATAAGGAAATATAAATAACAACTTTATTATTGCCTCTAGGGCATATTTCCTTCACCCACTTCCTTCCCTCTCCCCCCTCTTTCCTTCCCCCTTGGGGAAACATGGCAGGGGGGCGCAGGGCAAGGCAGGGCCCCTAGGGGGGGCGGACAGGCCTAGGGTGCGCCCTGGACTCTCCCCTCCCCCTCCCACCTATATATATGTGGGAGGGGGCGCCTAGCACACCACAGATCAATTGTTAGCCGTGTGCGGCGCCCCCCTCCACCGTTTACACCCCCGGTCATATTTTTGTAGTGCTTAGGCGAAGCCCTGTGGAGATCACTTCACCATCACCGTCACCACGCCGTCGTGATGTCGGAACTCATCTACTACCTCGACGTCTTGCTGGATCGTGAAGGCGAGGAACGTCACCGAGCTGAACGTGTGCAGAACACGGAGGTGCTGTGCGTTCGGTACTTGATCGGTTGAAGCGCGAAGAAGTTCGACTACATCAACCGCGTTGTGAAACGCTTCCGCCTACGGTCTACGAGGGTACGTAGACACACTCTCCCCCTCATTGCTATGCATCTCCATGGATAGATCATTGCTTGTGCGTAGAAAAAAAAATTGTTTTCCATGCAACGTTCCTCAACACTTTTCGATAAGTAAGAGTGTTGAGCCCAATAAGGATCATAAGGAATTGATAAGTACTCCCTCTATTCCATAATATAAGATGTTATTACATCCAATATACTCATATATTTCATGTAATAACATCATATATTATGAGACGGATGGATTAATTTTCAACAAGGTTACACTGTAAATGTTGTAAAAGATGATTTGATATATTGTTTGATAGGAAAATAAATAGTAACAAAAGTAATAAAGTGCAGCAAGTGGCCCAATCCTTATGTATGCTAAGGACAAGCCGGTTGTGTTTCTTATAATAGCTAAAACGCTCTTGAGGACACACGGGAATAAGTGTTGTGTGTGTGGACCGGAGGTAAGGCATTATTCTTACTTGAACGAATACCTACTTATGATTATACCCTCCATGCAAGAATCCTCAAATACAAGAGAGCTAATTAAGACAAATCTAACCATAACATAAAACAGTTGGATCCAAACAGTCCCTCTGAGAACAATTCATAAACTAGGGTTTGGGTTTCTATCACTCCTGCAGCCGATCATCTACAAACTAATTCCACAATGTCTTCCCCTAGGCCCAAAAATGGCGACGTGTCATGTAGTTGACGTTCACATAACATCACTAGAGGAAGAACAACACAATGTATTATTAAAATCTTAAATGGTAATCAACTTCACATGATTACTAGCCACAAGACTTCTCTCATGTCCTCAAGAACTAAAGGATTTACTCACAAGACATTGTATGCATCATGATCGGTGGGAGAAACATGGCCATATCACGACCACTCTCCATATTTTGAGATTCAGGGCATGTGAAGAAAAGATGTTGCATCTATTCGATTGGATGAAGTCATCAGCGAGAATCGGCATGTTGATGGATCATTTTCTTATGCAGGTTTTGCATTGTGTCGAGGAAGTCGGCGTGTAGGAGGCAGCCAAAGATGTAGACCTTGGCAGGAAACCTGGATTCCCATATGAGATCTAGCTTTGGATCCAAGATTTGATCGTTTAGGGCCGCATATGCCCCCTTGGTGGAGAATTTTAAGCCACCAAGAAGGGCCCTTTACCGATCCAGTCCTTCAGAGCAGGACCTTGCAACGGTAGCCTTATGGACTCAATTCATTAGTCGGAATGCAGGTTAGACGGCTACCCAGGCCAAGGTTGATCGCATCATGTATGAGTATGGCTACTAGCGTGTGTTATTGTGTGTGGTGTGATGAAGGCATTCCCTGTCGACCCATGGGCAGAAAATCGTGCCCATGGCCAAACCTAATGGATACCGATCGGGTATGGATATCCACCATATCCTCCCAACAGGTATATATAGTACCTCCGAAAATAGCAAAAACATGTGCCAACTAAGATTAGCACTCCAGACAATACCCAAATAAGCACAAGTACTAAGGACATCAATACACAATCTAAGTTCCTCACGAAATGACAAAGCACAATAAAAAAATTCTAACAGAATGACATAACACAACTCGCGAAGACATGGAGTAAGTTACGGTGGTGATATTCTTTCCTTTTCTAGTTAAGATTTATTATAGGGGAAAGGATAGTGAAGTAGGGATTAGGGAATATTGACACCAAAAGTCAGACTATGGGGTTGGATTCGGGCATACTCACGTGTATGGAACCCATACCTGATCCATGAGACTGGTCATAGTGGGAGTAACTTCAACAGTAACATAGAGTCCAACTCAGGAAATTTGTCTATGTAGCAATGAGTTAATGAGGAGAGAGGTATGAGTAACTTAGATAGTTACCGTAACATCACATATCACAATACAATACTCCCTCCTTTCCGGTTTATTGGGCTCATCTCATTTTCTTGATTTTTTTTCATATTATAAGTCTTACTTTCACTTCTTTCCATCACATGTTCACATTCCAAGGTGCATTAAATTGAAGCCTGCAAGGATTAAAAGAAATCAACCAATGCATGTAACCATTCCTACTCATTTATTGGTCATCCATGCATACATTATAATTAATGCAGATTAAAGTTTGAGTAATTTTGTAAACTATGAGATACATTCCTCCACTTATAATCTATCTTGGTTGATGAGATTTCAGATTTAAGCTCTGTAAACCGGAAAGGAGGAAGTATGAGTCTATAACCTACTCCCTATGTTCCTAAATATAAGTCTTTTTAGATATTTCACTACAGACTACATACGAAGCAAAATGAAATCTCCAAAAAGACTTATATTTAGAAACGGAGGGAGTAATAAATAAGTTTTGCATGACATAACACTTATGTTACTACCCACTATAAAGGTAGTAATGTAGTCTAGGGTCACGTATATGTTACTATAGTGTAAATTCCCTCCACTATGGCTAGTCTGACTAGTCGGGTCCGATTTGAGTGCTGCCCATGTGCGCAAAAATGTCCAAACCCTGCCCATTCGGACCGTGTACCCGTGGTCATTCATGTCCATGCGGTCATTCATGTCCATGCGAAAAATTACCAGCGTTATTCAGGTAGGAGGTGTAACTGCATGGGGTTGGGCCTATCACACAGTGACACAATCCCCTTACTCAACGACTTTTCATATAGTAACGACCTCTTCAGAACTTTAATATTTCACTGTAAAAGAAATTCGAATGGAGGGATCTCTCTCCGATTTCATTAAAGAAATCATTAGAGTTTTAATATATACTACATGGCAGAGGGAACAAAAGATATACAAGCTCACTAGAGCCAGAGAAAAACGTTCATTATTATATATGCTGATTGAAGATGCATGCATTGAACGGATACGGAGTAGGAAAGTGGATTGCTGTCACTCCAAATGCCGCGGCGCACGTTGCTTTTGCTTTGGCCACCGGGTGTCATGTCGATCTACAGTAAGGGAAAGGCTCTACATCTGCAGCATTGCGTTTGCACGAGTTCCAAGTATATGTCAATCAGTACTGCCTAAAATGGGTGGTCTTTCCTACTCTGCTAGAATCTATCTCTTGCATCGTCCATGGGCATTGGACATCTCTCTCTCTCTCTCTCTCTCTCTCTCTCTCAAGTTGAAGATTCGGATCAGCATAATTTGATCGCGTTCCTGAAGCTAATTTACTACGTGCATGGAGAGTTGGAGACCGTTGCATCAGGGTTAGTGCAACGCAGTGGCAGTGATCTGAATCTACATGCTCCTGCTGCCAGCACAGTGATCTGCCTCACGTGCATATCGATCCCCATGCACAGCACATGAATACGGCAGGGAGGGAGACCGGCCGGCCATTGTTTGACGTGAGCTTTGAAGCGAGTCGTTTGATGAGTATAGCATGGGAGAATGAGGCAGGGCCAGCCCCATGGTTTGCCCATTTCCATGTTGGTTTGTACCTCTCCACTCGAGTGGCTGTTCCATTCATGCTAGCACAGTACGTAGCACTTGGTTGCTCACACGTCAGGATACATCCACGCAGAGAAATTAAGGGAGGCAATGAAAGCAAGAAAAATCATGGAGACAGAGGTGATAAACCCTTCAAAACCTTGCTATACGTACGATCAACTCCCGTCCAACATGTACGATTGAAGACAAAATGTAGATGATCCAGTTTGTGGGCCATAGCATTTGCAGTCTGGTCGTATAGCTATCCAACAAAAATTAATCGTACGCAGAGCTGTTTCGTAAACCCCTTAGGCATATATCATATATGCAGTCAAATTTCCAGCTAGCCTGTGAGGAGCTTGGATTGCACGTGGTCAAGCTGCATGCTTGGAGAGAGACCGGCCGCTTGCAAAGCTGCTGGATGCTGGACTGGAGTGGCACTGCGGTTTGTTGTCCGGGGAAAGATTTTGCTGGGCACGTTTGACAAAGGGGAGATGGCATTACCGAGGTGTCCATTTCTGGGTCGGTTGAATGGCCCGGTCACGCACGCACCTGGCCCCGCATGCCAAGCACAAAACAGTGAAACGCAACTAGTACATGCGTGCGTGCGTGCATGATCTACAGTGGCCTCCCCTGTTCCCGGCCAGGACTCTGTCGCTCATCATCTCCTGTGCATGCTGCTAGAGAGAGAGAGAGAGAGAGAGAGAGAGAGAGATTGACTGAGACTGAGAGTATGTGTATGGCTAGCCAAGTCCATCGCTATGATAGCACTGCCCAGGGGAGAGAGAGAGAGAGATAGAGAGAGAGACTGGTGTGTGATGGACTGGGACATGAAAGTGACCAGCAAGAACAGCCAGTGGCCATCAAGCTTTACCTGTGTCGCCAGTACAAATACCCAGTGCCGCTTCACTTCACTTGCCTTGCCATACATCCATCCAGCCCTCTTCTACCTTCGCTAGGCTAGCTACTTCTGTAAGGCTCGATCGACACCATGGAGAGCGGGGGCGCGAGGGAGCAGCAGCCATGGCGCTACAGCTGCAACTTCGCGTGGCCGCCGCGCTCCTACACCTGCAGCTTCTGCAAGAGGGAGTTCCGGTCCGCGCAGGCCCTCGGTGGCCACATGAATGTCCACCGCAGGGACAGGGCCAGGCTCCGCCACGGCTCCCCACCTCCTCCTCCTCAGCTTGCTGCTGCTGCTGGTGGAAGCCCTAACCCTAGACGGGCAGCAGCAGCAGCAGCCATCCCCAACCTCAACTATCCTCCTCCACCACCGGCGCCGCAGCCATCCCTGTACAATGAGCGCTCGTCGGCGGCTGCGGCGGACACGAGGGCGTTAGAGTTGAGCCTGGAGCTAGGGTTGGAGGCTGGTGTGCAGTCCTGCACCAAGGAGGAAGATGATGGTCTGGATCTTGAGCTTAGGCTCGGCTGCTCTTGATCGATCGAGCATATGCATATCATTCTTCTCTAGTATAGCTAATTACATCACTAGGTTGGTTCTCTAGTTAGTTCTAGCAGTAGCTAGCTTAGTTCAAGCTATGAGAACAGCTGAATTGGTGTTTGCTTCATCGCTTCTTCAGTGTATCATTAGTCGGCTTTGATGTTTCAGCTAGCTAGGTATCTATGTATGGTCGTGTTCACTGTTTAATTAGGATGGTACCGCCCAGGGTGACCCATGATCTATGAAATCATTTTACTGTTGTTTTTTCAGCATTGTCTCTCTCACGTGGTGTAAATACTAGAAAAATAAATTTTATTTTTGTTTGGTTTGGACCTTTGGCTACCCAAAGCAGACATACATTGCGCCAAAAGGGATCGGGAAACTATATTATGACATGCTAAACTTGGTAAAATCAAGCCCCAACACTAGCATACATAAATATAAAATTTCCAATGACTACATTGAGATTCATTTTGTACATCATAGTTTGAAATGGCCAGGGAGGAAATCTGACTGACAAATGTTGAAGAAAATGGCGAAAGAACAGTTTGCTTTGTGCTCACCACGTAGCTACGCATGTTGAAAAAAAATCAAAAAAATGTTGAAGAAAATAAGTTGGATACAAAACTATAGTGGGTAGAGCAAAGATTGAACCCCTTATCAAATTCTTAGATAAATGATTTGTTGGACATGTCAGATTTGAACTGGGGGAGTTCCATGCATGCTCAGCTAAGAGTGATTGTTAACAGAGTGGATTTTCTCCCGTGTATGGAAGGTCCGTTCATGGACTAGTCCATTGATTATTTTGGGTCGACCCCTGCATGCAATTTTTGGTAGAGATGGCATGCTCCACCCATCCAACTTCCTTGATTTTTATTTTAGCATTCAAATTTGAATCTATTGTATCTTCTGAACTGAAAGTCCAATTTTTGTTTCGTTTGCGTATTTGTGTTTCTTGCGACGAGGGCTTTCAAATAATAGCAATCTTGAATACATTTTTACAAGTTTTAAGATTTTCACCTAGTTTCATCGATTAAAACTTCATACGATGAAGGATAAAATCACCGATTTTTCAATAATAAAACTTAAACCTTAAACCCTAAGCCCTAACCCCTAAGTCATAATCCCAATAGTAAACCCTAAACCATAAGCCCTAATACCCATCTTCGCGTCGTTTCGTGCTCGCCTCCGGATCATGTTCCTTCGTTGCGCCAAACCTGCTCCTCAAGGACACTGTGAGAACCCAAATGACATTATGCTCCGATCCCCCCCCCCCCCCCCCTCTCGTCGATGTCGTTGAATCTGGTAGCTTATGCATGTTTCTGATGGATTGGAAATGATTTTTGGTTATGTAGACATGTCTATGTGCATGATGGGGCAGAGCATTGAGTGAATTATGATCTTCAACTTGAGCACTTGACAACATGCAAGGTAGTTTTTTGGAGATTAACATGCAAGAGAGTTGTGTGTCTGTGTGTTGATTTCTCCCCTCCTACATGTTTTTCAAACCTATGAAAATTCTTCTAGTTATTTTCAAGTTCATATAATTATCTTAGTTGCCATCATCATCAATATTCGAAAGAATGTAAAATAACTATCATATAATATTTTGACTAAATTGATAATTTATAAACTAGTATGGTATGGATTAGTATTAATAAAATAAATAAATAATATTACAAACGGTGAATTGGAATCCTTCTAGCACTCTAGGGGAATTCTAGTTATATCATTAGCTCACAACATATCTAAAGTTCTGCCAAATGACTAAACTTCCTCACAGTCGCCTCCCCGGCACAATAGTTTTACCATCACAACCAGCCCAAAGCTACTTGCATCGCAGCTGCATCCAAACAAACAAGCCTAAATCCATCTAATTTTCACCTTCGGGGTAGCTACTCCGCCGGAGTTGCTCGTATGTCATTTGTGAAAGGATCAAGATGGACCTAGAGGGGGTGAATATGTCAACAAAAAACGTTACTTCACTTGTTTGCAATTTAGACCTTACGGAATGTAAAGTGTGAGCCTAAATATGTTATGGTGAGAGAACAACTGAAAGGACATGCGGTGTCCCCATGTGTGGTTTTGGTAATTGATGACATTCTCTATAGACTAATGGTTGCATTGAGTTATATTTGAAGGATTTGTCCATAGGCTTTTCTTGAAGTCCATGTGTTGGTTTCAAGGAGTTTATGAGTTGACCAAGGTGCTATTAAGGAATTATCCAAGATTGGTCATGTGAGTGTTGAGCTTATTGCAAGCATGTCTTGAAGAAGAAGATTGTGTGATCATTCATGCTTACCTTCAAGGCATCATCCAAATGAAGAGAGTTGGAAAGATTCAAGGTTGATCAAGACTAAGTACAGAGAGTGATTCAAAGTGATCAACACACAAAGTGTAGAAGATGTACCAAGAGGGATCAAGTGATCCCATGGTATGGTAAGCATTGTCCATTACGCTTTGTGTACTAACCCATGGTCTACGTGAGAGTTCTATGTGGGGTTAGGTATGTTTCCATGGGCTTGCGTCAAGAGGAAGATATCATACAACCCATGGAGATGATGACATCAAGTGGTGATCGTCGTCAAGATTGCGGTGTGCAAATTAAAGTGGAGCATCACGAAGAGATCATACTTGAAGCTTGTTGTCCATTGTGGTGTCAATGGACTTGTGAAGGTGTGCCAAAGAGTGGCTCACCCATAGTGGAGTATGGGGGAGCAATCAACTAGTCTTCATCGAGCCAACGCAATCAAGAAAGGTGGTCCAACTTTAGGGAGTCAAGATCGTCATCATCTAGCTCAAGTGGACTATGTGCAAGGCAAAGGTTTGACCTTGATAGGTTTTCTATTTTACCGGTCTCATGGTGGTAGTTGGGAGACCATGTTATAGCTAGGATCGATTGTCGTACTATCAAGGGGGGCTTTCGATGAGTAGCTTGATCGTATCGTTCGTAGAGAGCTCAAACCATTGCATCCTTGCATCACCTTTCTTGGTTCTTGGTTGGTTCTCTTTGTGAGTCTTAGAGCTTATGGTCATCTTGATGACAAGCTCGAGTTCATCGAAAACCGATTTCATATGCATCTTCTTTTGTGTTTTCGGTGTTGGAGTTTTTAGCAATCTTATTTGAGAAAGGGTTCTCACCATTTTATTTTGGGTATTTTCTCAATTGCTATTTCTTGATATTTCTATCAAGATTGTGTTTGCTCTTGTCCTTAGCTTTCCAACAAACTTGATTTCGTCGAATTCGAAGCTCGTACGCGAAAGTTATGGTTGTTTTGTTCTTAGCTGTTTTTCATAGAGAGGTTGTACCGCCCCATAGAGCGGTTGTACCGGTGTTTGGAGCGGTTGTACTGATCCAAAATTGGTCCAAAGGTTGTACCGGGCATGTACCGCTCTACCACCGGACTAGTTTCTGTTTTGGAGCAGTTCTTGGGCGGTTGTTGACCGGTTGTACCGGTTTAACCGGTACTACCGGTTCCCCGGGCTGTTGTACCGCTTTTCCTACAAGTTGGTTTTTCCTCTGCTTTGATCGGTTGTACCGGTTCGTGCACCGGTTGTACCGGTCCTACAGTTTTCTGCACATAACGGGCAGATTCGTGGGGACCTATAAAAGGGGGTCTTCTTCCCCATTGAACCTTATCCTTTGAGCTCGTGTTCTTCCCCCATTATTGACCTTCTTCGAGCTTGCTAACTCTCAATCCCTCCATGGATTCTTGCTAGTTTTTGAGGGAAAAGAGAGAGGAGATCTAGATCCACATTTCCACCAATCACTTTCTCCTCTATGTGAGGGGAAACCCTTAGATCTAGATCTTCGAGTTCTTGGTGTTCTCCTTCTTGTTCTTCCTCTCATTTTCCTCCCTAGCATTAGTTGCTTCGGTGGGATTTGAGAGAGAAGGACTTGGGCACTCCGTGTGCCCTTGCCATTGCATTTGGTGCATCGGTTTGAGTTCTCCACGTGATACGTGGAAGTTACAAGTTGAGGAGCTTATTACTCTTGGGTGCTTGGTACCCTTGAGCTTGTTCCTCTTGGGTGCTTGGGCGCCCTAGACGGTTGGTGGTGTTCGGAGCTTAATCATTGTGGTGTAAAGCTCCGGGCTAGCGTCGGGGTCTCCAATTAGGTTGTGGAGATCGCCCCGAGCAATTTGACGGGTACCGGTAACCGCCCCAAAGGGTTGCCAAAGTGTACGGCTTTGGTGACCGCCCCCAAGGGTTGCCATTTCTACGGGTTCGGTGACCGCCCTCAAGGGTCCCTTAGTGGAATCACGGCATCTTGCATTGTGCGAGGGCGTGAGGAGATTACGGTGGCCCTAGTGGCTTCTTGGGGAGCATTGTGCCTCCACACCGCTCCAAACGGAGATTAGCATCCGCAAGGGTGTGAACTTCGGGATACATCGTCGTCTCCGTGTGCCTTGGTTATCTCTTACCCGAGCCCTTTACTTATGCACTTTACTTTGTGATAGCCATATTGTTTCTTGTCATATATCTTGCTATCACTTAGTTATTTATCTTGCTTAGCATAAGTTGTTGGTGCACATAGGTGAGCCTAGTTGTTGTAGGTTTTGTGCTTGACAAATTAACCACTAGGTTTATTCCGCATTTGTTCAAGCCTAAATCGTAATTATTTTAAAGCGCCTATTCACCCCCCCCCTCTAGGCGACATCCACGATCATTCAACAACCTATACAAAGCTTGCAAGGTCCAAAGTTAATCACAATAAACAAGCTAGGGTTAGAGTTAACCAAAGACATGCGATTGGAGGGAGCAAGTTACCGTTGGAGAGGTGGATTCTCACACAAGCTCAACTTCTTCTCCTTAAGATATCACCATAAAGGTGATTCACATCCACTCATGGTAGACCTTAAGGCAGTCTCCAAACCTTTTATAAACTTTGGGGCAAATTAAAACATGATTTTTATGTGAGAACTCCTAACGCCTAGGATTCTCGAACATCTCAGAGTAATAACAGGATCAAAGGGGAGAGCTTGAAACTCACTCAAACCACAAATCTAGTTTTTCAAAGTGACGAGGATGTGTAGATCTATGCTTGAGTGGAATCCACACTCAAATCTCTCAACATTCCCTCAAGAATCAAAGATTCGGTTTGGGGAAAGTTAGGAGAGTTGTTTCTCAAGTTTATTCAATGTGGTCAACCCACCCACAAAGAGGTAGGTGGATATTTATAGTGTATCTGCAACTAGTCGTTGTTTTTCTCCATAAATTCCATAGCTGGATAGTCCATGCCAAAAGTGGCCAGATAGTCCAACTAATGAATTTTATGGAGAACAGTAGTCGAGCCATCAACAATGATTAGCGTAAATCCAAGGGGCGGACAGTCCGACTATTATGGGCCCGAACAGTCTAACCCATTAGTCATGTCAGACCGAGCGTGCTTGGACAAGTCATAAATTGTCCAGGGCTTGTCTTGCTCGTGAACGTCCCGAGAACGAGCAAGCCGGGACAAGGCCCGGACAATCTAAGACTTGTCCGGCTTAGTCCGAGCAAGCTCGGACAAAGGCTCAAACAGTTTGGCAGTTGTCCATCTCATGAACCACCCCGAGCCAGCCAGTTGTCAATGCCTAGATAGTTCGAGTAGATACATGTCGGATACTCAGGCTTACTATTTGTTTCCCTTTTTTACTTCTTTGACTTAGGATATTTTGTGAAATTTTGGTTTTGGACTTCAGAGAGAATAGGCTTAAAATTTGAAGATTGTGAAATGAGCAAATCATTTGCATCCCTTTGACCCCTCTTAATAACTTGGGATCCCTATGCCTTAAGAACAAAAGTAGAAAAAATGTACTTGATCTTGTTGTCGCACATGTCTTCAACCTAGTCATTTGGAGGGTCGACGATGCACAACACAACATTGCAAAAGGGGGCTAAAACTTGTAGATTTATTTAGTAAACATTTACCCTCCTATAAATATGTGTCATCAATACCAAAACATTATTAAGGGCGCAGTTGCACTTTCAGTATGTGTCCTAGATGCAATATGCCTATATCACGGGAGTCGCCTACGGAGCACCTTCCATGGGTTGAGGACCATTTTCATGTTCTTTTGGTTTCCTCTTTATTCTTACCTTTTTGTTTATTTTAATTTTTTTAAAATTTTCTTGTTTTATTTTTTTGTTCTATTTCTTCTGTTTTTATTTTCCTTTTATAATTACTTTTTTTGTTACCTTTTTTTATTATTTTTTCTATTTACTTCTTTTATTATATTAAAACAATATAAACATTGTTGACACATACACAAATATGTTTTACCAAAAATGTGTGAATACTTTCAAAAAAATAGATGAAGATTTTTAAAGCATGAACACCTTTAAAGATTACATGAATTTGTTTTCCAAAAAATAGATGAACTTTTTTAGTTACATGATTTTCTTAGAATGTGTGAACACTTTTTAAAATTACATGTTTTTTTAGAACGTGGTGAAAACACACTATAAAATTTCACAAACATTTCCTTAAAATTTCAAACATTGTTTTAATTACATGAACATTTTTTACAATAAGTAAACACTTTTTAATTACACAAAAAATTTAAATGTATGTACACCTTTTAAATAGGTGAATATTATTTTAAAATACATGGATATTCTTAAAAATACATGAATATTTTCTCTTATTTATTAGTATAAAATTGAATATTATTTTACCATGTCCATTCTGACAGCGCTGTGGTGGGCCGGCCGCAATTTCATTCCATCGCCCCAAACACTAAACATTCCACCTGTATGGACTTATATAGAAGGCCTAAATATCGTCTGGGCTTCCGTCCCGTCCTTTCCCGTGTGCGCCGCGGTGTCATTCCGGTCCTGCACGGCCCGTGCTCATCTCGAAAAGAAAACATCTCAAAAAAAAAAGGCCAGGGAGGGACCGTGCAACCGCAAACGCTTGCCCTTTCCTCCAAGAAAGAAACTAAAACTCCGGTCGAAAAAAAAGAGAGAGAAAGAAACGAAAACAACAGCCGGCCGAAGCCTCCGCTGCGCCGCCGCCGGTACAGGAGCCAAGCAGCGCCTCCCTTCGTCGAGCAGCAACGCCGCCGCCCGGAGCTACGCCGGCGACGAATACATAGGTCATCCCCCCTCCGTCCTTCCTCTTGCATCCTCTGTTTGTTCTTTTTTTCCCCTGATTTTTGTCTTGGACGAGTACTTGCTGTAGATTTGATATTGTGAGAATATAATGATGGCTATTTCTTGATGACTACTTGCTGCATGATTTTTCCAGCGCATGTTCAAGTCGTGAAAGGATTTTGCTTGGTAGGTGTTTGTGATAATGCTTATAAGGGAAAATGTATACAAATTGTAGTTTGAATTTATTTCAGATGATCACATGTTTTGGTTTAAACATGTTAGCAGTGAAACAAGCAATGCCTGACGATATATGTAAGGGAAAAGATTAAGTTGTTTTATCTGAATCAAAGCTTAGGAGTAAATGCAATTTGAGAGAGCAGGAGCTTTGTCTTGGTTATACTGGACGAAATTGGTTAACACATTAGTACTACTATATACTGGTGTTGTTGGCATCATAGATGTCCCAAATCTTGTTTATGATTGGGAATATAGTGATATTGTTACACTGTGCTGTTGATTTTAATAGTCAGACCTAAAATGTTAGCTGATTAAAGTGATTGGTTCTCCTTTTGGATGTTAGCTGACTGATCTTAAGGTTCCACCTTTCGTATTATGCCATGATAGATGTACAGCTAACTAATGATTTGATTTGCTGCTCCATATTCATTTACACTTACTAAAAGTATAATTCTATCTCTTTGGAACTTGGAGTCAGAACAGGGCATCAACATTGTCAATTGGAGAGGCTTGGAGCTGCTTTGGCATCCACAGTAGAGCAAACAAGAAGGTAATCTGCTGTTCCTAGCTTCTATACTTTTTTTTTGTGGATAAAAAAAACTAAAACGTATCCCTGTATTGGCGCTTTTCCAAAATGGCGAAGTTACGTATCCGGCCCAATACTGCTACACGTACCCATATCGGTGCATTTTAGCTTCTTATTTAGTAGGAGTACTTACCTAACGAATTATGTCAAACTTATGGTCACTGTATTCCCCTTTTGTTTCATATGTCAGTTGTGCATCACAGATTTGTCTCTGTTCCTTCTGAGTCAGTCCCACCACAAGTTGATTACTGCCGTCGTGCGATTTCTATATTGCACTCTCTTAAATTTCAGTTTGGTGAAGTAGATAATGCTCCTTTTTGGTTTTAAGTTTGCGGTTGTCAAGTATGACAGATGGCATATGGTTCTTCTTCCCGTGATTAAATGTGTAGAGTAGCTGCAGTGATGCAGAAGTTGGCTTCAGGATCAATATTACCCTGATCTCCTCTTTGGAATATGTACATCAACCTTTTCTCCCTTGGTTTCTTTCAGTATCGACATGGATTCCAGCACTACACAGTCTGAAGGTTCTCAGCCACCTGTTCCTCCTAAAAGCCCTACCATGTCGTCGTGCCGGAAGAAGAAAACTGATGATGATGCTACCTTCCTCAAAGATGTGAAAGAGCACATTGATGAGTTCATCCATGCCTCCATGGATGAGCACAAGACCTGCTTCAAGAAGACCATCCAGAAGGTATGTGACGCTGAAACTCAAAACTTTTGTGGTTCTGCCTTGTTTAACTTTGGTGCGTTGATGATCAAGCCACTTGCTTTGTGTTGCTCAGATGTTCGGGATGTCAAAGGCTGTTGCGGAGCGGTCCGCTGCAGCAAAGGAAGCTGAAGTCGAAAGTGCTTTGCCTCTTGAGACCAGTGTGTCCCGGTAGGAGATTGCATTGGTGGTGGCCAGTTCTTGCTTTCTGGTGGCATGGTTCTTGTATCAGGAATCTAGCAAATGTTTTTTTCCTATTGTTGCTGTATGGTCACTATATATTTTTTCTGTTAGAAATGTTGAATAATATTAACATGAGTATAAACTGAGACTGAGGCATCGGCAGGTTTGCTATACAAGCCCACGATAATTGACGCAGGTAGAGATTCCAGTATAGCCCAGTAACAGAAACGAAATTGGATTCAGCAATGCTTCAGTCTTGTGCTTCTGATGGGCTGAATATCTTCACTCGGCTGCTCATTCGGTTCGTCCAACGAACTTTTTTCACAGAAAAGAAAGAAGAGAAGCCCTGCCTGCTGCAAAAAAAAAATCCCTCACATTTCGGTAGGTCTGGGACAATCTGGTGTTTGAGTGTCTTTTGAAATTCCATTGGGAAAGAGATAAAGAGGGTATAGAGTAGGCCCTGTGCATATTTTTCTGATGGAGAAAGCCATCCACAGTTACACACATCTGTCTCTCAGATCTTTTTGTAGACGTGGTGGCAAACATTCAAAGATAAAGCAAATTTTGCAAAGCTATCAGCTTCATGGTTACTATTTCTTCTCTCGTGGATGGCCTGGCAATGCTCAAACTCAGTTGCTCGGGCAACAATACCCCAAGTCCTTTGGGAGATTTCCCTCACTATTGCCTGACATTCTGATGCGATAATCAAGCACTTGACGAGCAAGTTTTTAGCCCAGGGCTTGAGCTTCCCAAACGGCTAGAGACTCGAGTATAGAAGCTTCAGTTATACTCCTTCTATTCCAAAATAAATGTCGTGCTTTTTGTTCAACCTCTGAAGGTGATCGCAGATGACCCAATATATGTACCGTTATGGTTCCAGCAGACCGCATCAATAGCTTCAACATCCCCATTCCTGGAGGTTGCACCATCAACACGTTTGACATGGCCAAAGTTCAGTGGTAGGAGCATTTTACATTGTTTGACTATTGTACAAGCAAATTGTGAATCGGTACTTGTCTTCGTTGAGGTACTCCAAGTGTACCAATAGTTATGCCTCTATTTTGTTGGCTATTTAGGAATCAAGGTTTATTTTTCCGCAAGGCTTGTTGAATGAAGCCTTAAAGAATGTGCATGGTGTCAACTTCACAGCACAAGGTTAAATGTTTAATTATTATACTACATCGTGTTCTTTTGTTCTCCATTTGTGGATCTCCAGAGCTCATGAAACAACTCGAGGCTTCCAAAAGAATTCAGTCAGACAAGAGACAACCACAACAGCTCTCAGGTGTACTAGAAGAATTTGAAAACAGTTTTGCAGATATCCATGATAGTTATGTTGCCCATACAGTCACCACACCTATTATCTGCTGGTGGATAACCTTTTGTCGTGCCCACCAAATTGCCCACAGGGCAACCAGAACTTTGGTGAACTCCGCATGTGACAATGTCTCCTTGAGGGGAGAAAAAGGCATTGTTTCATATCCCAGGCATTATTAGCAACCGAATGATCTGTTGTAGTTGCTCCTTTTATCGATGACACATGTGCTCAGGCTTTTCTACCTTCACTAGGGTTGGGTATAGCTTATGTAATAAGGATATTAATTGTGTAGCTCACTGTTTGGGTTTAGGATCCGTCGAGCTTTATTGTCATTTGATTATTAACATTTTTTCTGAATACACGATGAACTTTTTTTTCGCACTAACAATGAACTTTTCTTTAATTCATGGTGAATATATTTTTTTTTGAGGAAAGGCCATAATTCATGGTGAATATTTATTTCAACGAGAAAGCTAACTTGGAAGACAGATCCGCACGACTCGCGAGCCGCTCGATCCCCGCTCGTTCAGCTCTTGCGCGTGAAAAAAGCTATTGGAATTAAAAATAGGGCCCGCCAGGATTCGAGCCCACGACCAGTCGTTTGAAGCCCGTGGCGCGCAACCAGCTGGGATATCTACCTATTCTGTTTCCCACATGGATTAACAGTACCTGAGAATGGGAAAGAAAAACAACATCGCCTTTGACGAGGGGACAAATTCATCTAGTCCAGGTTTTGTAAAGGACTGATGCATCGTGTTGTACTTGTCTCTATTTTGTAGTGATGAACATTTTCTAGTGAAATAAACATTTTGCTCCCATAGAATAATTTTTTTCTCATGTGTCATGAAGAAAAAATGTTTGTTTTAAAATATCATCCGATAAATTCTTTGTAATGAGTTTGATATTTTATGAACCACAAACCTGATAGCTTGCATACAAACATCGGTAGCTTTTTGACCAATTTTTTTTATTGAAAATATATCCTCGGTAACTTATGTCTAAATAGCATGGTAATACACATGCCGCATACCTGATAACTTACGTCTAAATATCATGATAACTTTTAAGACAATGGATTTTTTTAAACATACCCCTGATAAGTTTTGTTTAAGTAGCGTGGTAACTTACGTACCACATACCTGCTAAATTAGGAACAAACACCATGGTAAAATTTGCACCATGAAGGGGGCAGTTGTTCAACCCCCCCCCCCCCCCCTAACATGTATGTAAAATAGCATGATAAATTACACATCGTAGAGTTGATAACTAATGTATGGACATCGTGATAACTTCTTGTAAAAATTGTTCAAAACAAAACCCCGCTAAGTTCTATGTAAATAGCATTGTAATACGCACCGCATACCTGATAAATTATGGACAAACACCATGGTAACTTTTGACCTAGTGGATACAAATTGTTGAAAACATACATATGATAAGTTCTGTGTAAGTAGCGTGGTAAGTTACAAACTATAGACCTACTAAATTAGGTACAAACAACATGATAACTTTGAACCGGAGAAAAAATCATTGAAAAGATACCCTCAGTAACATATGTGTAAATAGCACGGTAAATTACATAGCGCGGAGCCGATAACTCGTGTACGAATACCATGGTAACCTTTTTGACCCTCGGAAAAAAGTTGTTGAAAATATATCCCGGCAAGTTTTGTATAAAAAGCATGGTTTTCTTTACGCATTACAGACCTGATAACTTATGCACAAGCCCCCTGATAATTTTGAATCGGGATTTTTTAATTAAAAATGTACCCCGATAACTCTTGTGTAAATAGCAAGATAATTTACACCTCACATATCTGATAACTTACATATGAACACCCCGATAACTTTTGTTTCAGTTAAAATAAGTGTAGAAACATCCCCCGATAAGTTCTAGGTAACTAGTATAACATGAGGGTCATGGAGACACCATATATCCGTTCGCGAAAATTGTCCAGTACAGATATCCAAGGAAAAAACTGGAAAAGCATGTTTCCTGTACTATTATACATAGTAAACAAATGTCCAAAAATTGGTTAGCTTATTATTTGATTTGGTCCGACCGTTCAATTTAGTTGTGAGGCGAATTTCTCTTTCAAATATGTACTCGAATTCTATAAGGAGTCAGATATTTTTGAAGCTTGTCTGACGTTATAGATAGTAGTGAAATATAAACTAACGCATAACTTAATTGCAATGAGGGGTTAACTCAGGTGGTTGTTGAGCTGGGGATGGACACCCGAGGTTTTGTGTTCGACTCCTGCGCGCGTTCTTTTAAAAAAAATTGCGTAAAAAAGCTGCGATACGGGGAGAATCGCTAGGGATGAAAAAATCGCTGTGGCGGGAGTCGTGCGGATCGACTGGTGGTTAGCACAGTCCTTATTTTGAAAGACAATTAACATTTTTTTCTAAAATATGGACACTTTTCAACACGGCGATCATTTTTAGAAAAATGTTTATGAATTTGCAAAAATTCTCTTTATAAATATCCATTCATTTTCCCCATATAATTAGAAAAATATTCACGTTTTATGAGAAAACCAAAGGAAAGCGGAAGAAGAAGAAAAGCGCTGGAAAACCAAAGGAGTAATGGTCGGTAAGCTGACAAGGCGAGCGCCATGTGCGCTACCTCGACTACCTTGCCGCTGTGAGCGGCAGATAGGAGGTCTCCGTTGTCACCAGCATGTACCACGAAAGACGGGCTTCACTCACACGGCCACAGCCCGTACACCTCGTCTCCGGCCCATTTACCCCGGTTCACTTACAGGACTCCAACGCCGGGTCCAGGCAACGCCGCCGCTGCTTTCCTTAGACCCGTTCCACCATCTCGGCCGTACACCGCACGACCAACCCCCGCCCCCGTCGCTGGGCTCCGGCGAGGCCCGCCGGCGGTCGCCCGTGAGCTCCGCAGCTAGGCTCCTCCTCTCCGCCATCCCGCAGCATCTCCTCTTCCTCTCACGAGCTATCTCGCGGGCGCTGTGGCCTACCCAAGCTCCAGCCCGACCCCGCTGTGCCCTAGCGCTGCCGCCGTGCGCCGTAGCTCAGCGTCACCGCCTCCGCCGACGCATCCGCCTCTCGCGCGCGCCGCCGCGACTGCCGCTCCCGTTCTTCCTCCCGGGGGCCCTGCTGTCTCCACCCCGTCCGCAGCCTCGCACATTTGGGTTTGAGGTATGAGCTTTTTTACATATCCAGGTGATTAGATTACTCAAACTCAAACTTATTAATAACCTTCACAAATTACCATGTAGATCCAGTCCCTGATGCTGTTCACATGAAGGCCGGTGCAGCTGCTTGAGTAGAAATGGATAGCATACCAGGCTCACAAGAGGAATTGCTTCGAATGAGGAAAAATGGTGAGGCAGGAAAGAAGGGGGAAGACCATGGAAATGCCTTGAGCCGCAAGGAGGCGACCGAGGAGCTTATCGGTTGCATGGTCCACAGTGAGGAGGAGGCATACAAGCTGTACTGCGACTATGGACATCGAATCGGCTTTAGTGTCCGGAAGGGCAAGCAGTCCTACTTCATTGGTACCAGGGACATCCGGACAAAAGATTACTACTGCTCGAAGGAAGGGCTTAAATACGACGAGCCTGTCACAGAAGCGAATTTCAACCGGCCGGACACAAGAACGAATTGCAAGGCGATGGTCCGCTTTAGAGTCGATGAGAAAGGGCGTTGGACTGTCATACGCTTTGTTCCCCTGCACAATCACCAGTTGGCTAAACCTGGGGAGAGGCATCTGTTGAGATCCGCGAAGTCATTTGCTGTTGGAAAATCAGGTGTTATAGATCCAGCAGAATCTGCTGAATCACATGCAATGAATGGTTCTTCTGATAGGACCGTGGGTGATATTAGTGAACCTCCAGGCTACACGACAAGGGATTGCTACAATCATGACAACGTGCAGAATATAACGCTAATTGGGGCAGGAGACAGCCAAAGTCTTGTGAGCTACTTCAAGCGTAGAACCAACGAGGAAGGAATGTTTTATTGGGATGTCCAAGTTGATCAAGAAGGCCGCATGACTAACTTCTTCTTCAGGGATGGTAAAAGTAGAAGTGATTATGACTGCTTTGGGGATGCTGTTATATTTGACACAACCTACCGCACAAATAAATATAGCCTGATATGTGCCCCTTTTGTTGGAGTTAACCACCATTGGCACAATGTTGTTTTTGGATTTGCATTCCTGTTAGATGACTCCACAGCTTCCTATGTTTGGCTATTTAAATCATTTTTGGAGTCAATGGGTGGCCGGTCGCCAAAATCGATTTTCACTGACCAGGATGAAGCTATTATGCAGGCAGCCGAGCAGGTGTTTCCTAACACGCGGCATTGCTTCTCCTACTGGCATATCCTGAAGAATGCACAGTCTCATTTAGGCACTGTAAATACTTCTCAAGCATTTCAAAATATGTTTATGAAGTGCATGCAAGGATGTGACACAGAAATGGAGCTTCAGGAATCTTGGGATGCTATGCTTGATGAATACAAACTACAGGATAATGATTGGCTTAATGGCCTTTATAAGTTTCATAACAGATGGTGCTCGGTATTTAACAAAGATACTTTTGATGGTGGGATCAATTCATCCCAGTGGGGAGAAGTCTCAAACAATATCCTCACTGGAGTTGCTGATGAATCTACTTCTATAACAAGATTTGCTCTCTTGCTGGAAAAGGTTGTGAAAACACTACGTAGAAATGAGTCAGAAGAGGATTTTCGCTGCAGCCAAACTGCTCCAGTTCGTGCAATCAAGCACAGTACAGTTCTGAAGCAGGCTGCGGAATCTTATACACATAGGATGTACAAGTTATTTGAGGCTGAATTTCTGGATGGATGTGGAGCAACTTCATGTCATGAAAATTCCTGTGGTGGAAGCTTATTGAGGTTTGAAATAACAATGCAGGGCAGGGGTTCAAAAATGTGGACTGTTCTTCTTGATACATCCACAATGGAAATCTCTTGTGGTTGCGGAAAGTTTGAAAGGATGGGCCTTCTTTGTTCTCATGCTCTGAAAGCCTTCAGCCTGCAGAATGTGGATATGGTTCCTGAAAAGTACATCTTGAAACGGTGGACGAAAGATGCCAGGAGAAGCATGTATAATCTCAGTCAAGAAGATTCAACACAACAAGAATGTACCGAGGCTGAACTTGCGTATCGCAATCGCGCAATGCAGTATGCGTATAACCTTGCATTGAAGAGCCAGGAACTGGAAGAAGCAAGAAAGATATTCTGGGACTCCCTTGAAACAGGAGAGAAGGCACTTGAAGTGTTCTTCGAAATGAGAAATCTGCACGCTCAATCTGCCAAAGATGCCAGTACAAGGGAGAAGAAGAAGAAGAAGAAAATACCTAAAGGACCAAGCACCAGTAAGCAACAACACTCAAGTCTCCTCGTGCTTTTAAAACATCTTTTTTGCATAACAAAAATACGCCACTGTGCAGAAAAAGCAAAGCAAGCCCTGGCATCTTCCTCGGCTGCTCCGGTACTAACCGCCCAAACTAATGAGCAGCAGTTTCAATCTGCACAAGATGCAAATGGTAATGCAACCATTGGAAGATCATATTACTATCAGGTACACATAAATATGTATGAAATGTTATCTTTTCTTCTGGCATTTAAGATTTAACTGATCTCATACCAGCATGGTTCATGTTCTGCAGGTTTTTCCAACGCCTATGCAACCAAACCAGATCTTCATGCATCCGAATACAATGCCTGTTTGTGCACCACAGGTATTCTGGTTGGCAGATTGGCCTGAGCAAAATTAGTTTTGTCTGTTATTCAACTGTTTATTAGCATTATTACCAAACAGCACTTTGGAACTCATAAATGGAAGTTTTGTAACAAATAAATTTGAACAATGCTTCTATACATAAGTACATGTTGTTCCTCGAGGGAAATATACATAAGTACATGACAGACGCGGATTTTGGCTCACGGGAGTCGGAGAAGCCGTAATCAGGTCCGGACGTAATCCCTCGGGATTGTTGGAGTAAATGCCACAAAATTCACTCCAACTGACATACCAGATGCATACACCCACTTAATAATACATCATAGATGGAAGGATACTCAATTAATGCGTCACTTTAGTACTCCCTCCATTACATATTAGTTGTCGTTGATTTAGTACGAACAGGAAGAATTTAATTCCCAAACTGTTACCTACGTCATCTATCATACAATAATCAAAGAAATGCCTGAGTCGCCCGTCCCTGTAACCCAGAAGTAATATCCTCCATATAGGGCTGGTCTCGCCTGAGCTCCATCACTGTTCATCTTCCCCGTTACTGCCTCCATTAGAAACAAACTCCATCCTGCTCCCCACCCTCATATTCTGATGGATCCAAGTTCTTCAAAGCAGATTAGGTAATATCTTGGTGCAGACCACCCAGCCATGTAGAGCAGAGGGGCCTTGGTTGGACCTGGTGATGACGATGCGGACATGGTGATGGACCTTGGTTGGAGCCAAAGAAGGTGTAGGTTTTTAGGTCAAGATGGCGTCTGACTCTGGAGAAGGGGAGTGGTGGTGATGAAAAAGAACTGTGCGTACGGTTGTTTGGTGGTTGGAACAAAATAGGTGATTTCTGGCTGGTGGGACAAATCCGTGTACCATGGTACAAAACATACTAGCTTGTAATAAATTGGTACAGGGAAGTATATATGGGTGGAATACATAAAGTAGCATACGATCCCAAGGATAGTGCAGGGTGAGGATATAGATGCATGGACCACCCGGAGCTCCAATGCAATTACCAATACATGACTCTGTACTTTTGTAGACTGAACTGAGCAAACCTTCAGGACGTCGACAAGTATGCCATACTATTTTCTATTTTCTGGTATTAGAGCCCGTAGCACTTGTACCATCTCTTAACTTGGTAGATGGGTTTACGATTCCACTGGCATTACAGACAGCATTAATAAAAAATGCTGAAAGGCTCTTGGCTTCTTGTGCACTTATGATCAACAGGATTTGTCAGCATATGCCACAGTGCGTCCTAATTCAAATTTCGGCGGCGCGAAGAACATCTAAAGGACACAAGGTATACAATTTTTTTCAGTTCAGTAACTTGATTAGCAATATTGCTTCTGCCACTCTGCGCAGAACTAGGATGGTAGCACCAGGCTTGTATCTCCCTTGCATTTCTTGAATACCTTGAGCATCATAAGCTAGATGTGAATCCTGAGTTAGCAAGGGTTCAAACCCTACTACACACACGAGGTGTAACCCATATTGCGGTTTGAAATTTCTACACTGATCTGTTGTTGCTCTTAACTTCCAGGGTCTGCTAGATGTGTTTCTTTACAATTTTTTGTTGGAGATGGCTACTACCAAGTACCAACCGTTACAGAGGGATCATGGTTCCATAGATGCTGCTCTTGAGAGTGGCTATTCTGTCCTGTGCCATTTCTTTTCTACCGAGGGTGGAGTCTAGGATTAATTAGGCATCCCATTGCAGTGTGACCTTTTGGGCGTAGGCAATTATATATAGCATGTAAGCTGTAACTACAAGAGTAGACATTAATTAGCTGTTAACAGGACCCCTGGAGGGAGTCCAGGAACCCTTGGCCGAGAAACGCAATGTGGTGTAATTTTCAACATTCATTTTTTGCCCGAGTTGGAGCATGAGAAATGCAAGGCCTTGACAGCCTCTCCAAGCTGACCTTGAATTCTTTGTGTTGTCACCAAATTGTATCTAAACCATGATTCTCAGGCTGATTATATATTTGATGGATGGCGCTTGCATATTGTGAATTGTGATTTTAACTGGCCTTGTATGTTGCATCTTCTACTTTCCCTTGTGTATGCAGAACAACAGCCACTAGTGCCTCCAGCAGTCCAGCGTGTACACTGCCATTGGCAAACAGCTCCTCGCTTGTTTGCCTGTATGTCACCCCACTCGTCAGTCAGAATGTTCAGTAACCAGTGAGTCACGAGCATAACGCTGGGCATTGCTCGAACAAACAAGTCGCTCGCAGGACCATTGTGGTGCCATGATCAACCCATGCAGCTACAGCAAACAAACACACTTACAAGAACTTTTTAGAGGGCAAACACACCACCAAAGGCAGCCCAGCTGCATTGGGCATGGAGCAGCAACCATAGCGGTTAAAAAACCGTCCATGTTCCATCCACAGGTTCCGACACAAATGGGGTTCTCAACTTCCGACACTACAACAACAGTCATGGGCCAATGAATGAATGTCAGGTTAAGGTACAACAGCATGCTAACGATTACCCAGTTCTGGCCCTGAACAAAAGAATCAACCAATGACTGATGTCTCTTCAATGGGCGAGCTTCTTGGCCCGCCCGCTGGAAGGCTGCCCGGGGTCTTTCGCTCCAGGAGCATCGGGCTTTCGAGCCCACACGGGGGCTCGGTCAGGCTCGTAGCAGTAATCATAGAAGATCTCCTCTCCTGAACCGATCCGCTCTTTGGCAAATATGCCCACCCTGTGATCGCCTGCTACCATGATGACCTTGGCATAACAATTCGGGTCAGGGGAGTGGTTGGCAAACTTCAGCTTGTCGCCCATTCTGAAGGCATCCAGAACAAACTGCACATAGTAGAGTAAGGCAACAGCGGTTGGATCAGATGTAAAATGCAGGGGGGCTTTGAATGAAGAGTTGGGAAGGAGAATAACTTGAAAGAAATGAGCTATATCTAGTGATCAGTCCAGCATATAACCCTGAATGTTGAAAAGACTGTAAATGGTAACATTGTATACCCACCTCATTATTCAGGTTGAAAAGGAAGGACGAATTCTCACGGTCATATATCTTTCCACGCTTATCTGCTTCCTTGTGAGAGATAAGCTCCCCAGTGTACTCGCCAAGATATTCATGCTTGCTAACAGTATTCTGAAGATCATGGAAAAGATAAATAAGATGAGTTAAAGGGAAAGAACGATGGACAAGATGGAAGGAGCAATTTTACCTTGAGAAATGCTCCCCAGCCAGAAACATCAGATCTTCCAAGTAAGACCTGAAAACAAAGTAATGACTATTCAATACCATGAACAGAACATTTTGTTCAAAACAGAACCAGGCATTATAATGGACAGCATGTATTTTACCAGCTATTCGATGTGTTGTGTCACAACATCAAGTCCAACAAGAACATTAAAATGGCCGTCGTGTACAACAATTCGGCTTTGCAATTCATAGTCATTATCACAACTAAGATGTTGCCTCGATATCTATTAATCCCTTCTTAGTTTTTTATAAGGGGTGGCGATGCTGGCATTGCCCTGTTCTATTTTTCCTTGATTTCAGAAGAAAAATGATGTGCCCTGCTTAAATTGATGGTAAAATAATCTCTTAAGAGAACGCCCAATTTAAATCAAATCATATCCTAATTGGTTCATAACTGGCTCGGAACTAACCATAAACAAGAGCCATTGCTCAGAAGTTTTAAATTATTGCTATATCAATACCAGCCTCGACAGTAATGAGAACTAACTCAAAGAGATGTAGACACTTAAATCATGTTTAAATCACATCTAGCAGTTCAGGTATCTAAGCCTGCAGTTCTGCACACAAAGAATCTGTAGTTCTTATCTTTATTCTGTTATAGATGACAGTGCCAACCACAGAAATCATCAAATCAAGTATCGACTCGAAGAAATATAACCAAGATGTCCACAACATGTGATAAGCTGAAGTGTAAAAAGTTTACCCTTTGTTGTTGTTTAAGAAGTAGCTTCATGTTCCGGCATTCATAATTATCGCCTCTTTGGCTGGGAACTCCCAATGAACCATCACCACACCTGTAGGTTAGAAATGGAACAGTTTAATGCACTGATGATTTATTCTGCAATACTTAAAGATGAGACAACAACATTTCAAGCTTGAACAGTTTGCAAACCATGACTCAACATTAATAAAATTGTGCCTTGCAACTTAACGGGTTTGGGTAAAACACCCATTGTGAATTTTGAACTACTCTGGTACAAGTGAGATTGTAGAAGTGTAAAGAACAAAATGCACAGGTCCTGGTGGTGCAATTAACTACAAAGCCGTTCAAAGATTGATCTGATTTTGCAAATACATACCCTACCCAGCAGTTTCTGCACACGTCAGGATCACATTCCCTGTCAGCAGCAAAGCATGGACACTGGCGACTGCGACACTGGCTCTTTGCACAATGACAACCTCGAAAACGATTCTTGCACATTTTCGGACACCTGAAATGCAAAGGGAATAAACTTTCAGTTTCTCGCTCCAATTGCTACATTATGACAGCAGGATTAGTTACAAAATTGTTTGTCTGTTTTTATGTGTTTTTATAGTTTTTATTTTTCCATTCACAACTGAGATTTCTCAAACTAAGCAATAACAACAAAGTATCCAGGACCACATAAATTAGTCTGATTTCATTCTCTAATGATAGTTAATCCATGTACTATGCATCTTTAAAAATCTCTTTTTGAATCCAATACTAGCTTCGATATTGTCTAAAAAGAGTCCAGGCATGCTAACAAGTAACGGGAAAGCAATTCAGCACTGAGGTATTCAATCATTCTACTAAACAATTCAATGGAATATGAAATCAAACTATATCTCTAGATATACAGTAGTTTTTAGCAATTGTAGTAGTGTCCAGAAGGACAAGCATTCTTAGTTCACATGTAACAGGATTAGTCCAAGCAAAAAATATATAACAGCAAATGAAAAGGTAAGTTAATCTGTGGAAGAGGACGGTTATAGTCAATAACTAGAATAGCTCCATAGAAAACAGACACCAAAATACATATACTTCAGTTGCATAGAACTTTTGCTATAATAGTGCAAGTTGTTGTAAAGGAAAATAATCAACTCACCCACAGTATTTCTCACAGCATGTCCCATTTACAAGACATGGACACTGTTTCCCACATGATGATTGACAACCACATGGGTTATATTGCCGACAAGGCTGATCCTTCCTTTCTGTAATCCTTTTCCTTATAAAATGGTAGCCTGCAGATTTCCAGGTGTACTTCAAACGACGAACTCTACCTCGCCTTCTAATAAACCGTGATCTCACACGCAACTCATGTCCCTGAGATGTTGACATTGGCAGCACTAAAATAAGAAACTAGCTGGGTGAAAATAAAAAATAACATAGAGGGGCAGAATGAACCATGCCTTTATATATCCTTTGACGAGAGAATCACCCCTGCTAAGAGTTCCAGATGCGCTGCTGTTTTCAATATAACTCATATACTGAAAAACATCGCTGCATGTTTTCATTCCACAGAGAAGGTTCCGAGCAATTAAACAACTGCATGAAAGAAAACCCATGAATTCAGTGTGGCTATTAATTTTGGGAAACAGGGTAAACTTACGGCTATAATAATGATAAAAGGAGAGCAGCGATTTGGCTCCCAGATTAATGTGCTCCCACTGTGAGCAGCAACAATTCAAAAAAGACACATGAAAGTGTCATACCCTCCCAATTTTCATGGAAAAACGAGTATTTTTTTAACCTTGAAAAAAAATGCCTAAAAATATAAGTGGTGATGGGATCCTTGCAGTTCACATTTTAAACTTTAACCATTTATATAGGTAGTATATACCTTGACACTATGAAGATAATGACATTAGTGGAAAAATTATGTCATTAGTGGAAAATCTGTTTGTAATATATAGTTTTGAGGGGATGGCCGCAACTTTTAGTCAAAGAAAGTTCATAAACATTTCCTCCCCCAGCATTTTTTCAATCCCTGGTACTCCGCACTTGTAAGATGGTGAGAAAACAGCATGCAAACGGAAATGATGGGAATACTGTATGTAAAGGAATGAATTGTCTACTCAGTGAGGAACCATAGTCAAAGTCTTCCGAGTGGCAGAGTTTAAAATAATTCACATATAACCTTTACTCAGTTCAGAAAAATGTTTACAGGTTATGTAAAGCCACACAGAAAAGATCACCTGACTGGATGCATAATAATACTGTAGTAAGCAACACATAAACAAGTGCAAGGTAATGAAACCACTGATATAGATGGTCATCAGGAGAAGGGTCCAACCTGTTCCTTCCAAAAATCTCCAAACCTTTCACTAGAAGCCCTTGCTCAATCACCTTCCAGGATCTACATTTATTTTCTTGCCTGCATATATTCTCCTCAACATCTTCTATCATCGAACTATCATGGCCATCTGTTGCTGAATGTTCGTTCTTAGTTTCCTCTGTTGAATCATTACGATCTTCCCCTGAAGCTAAACTATTCTCCATTTGAGGCGCGTCCTTCTTCCGAGAACTTCTTGTGCTTGGAGAATTCTGTTGTGGGGATGCAACTGAATCCTTGTGCCCATTTCGTGTATCAGATCTAAGCTTCATGTCCCTTGGCCAGAGACATCCACCAGAATTAGAATCTGATGGTGCCACTTCTCTATGTCCTTTTTTCACACTCATAAGAATCCGCTCGGCAATTCTTCTATTAGTACTTTTCCTGATTCCACCTTTTGGGCTAATTTTGACTTTTGATTGACAAGATGATTGTTGTGGAGATTTAGTACTCGTTGGATGTCCTTCTGAGTCGCTGCTTTCTGAGGCAACCCTTTGGGTTGAAGAGCCTTCACTTTGTTGGGATTTCGCTTTCTTACCACTAGAACCCTGTTTTTTCTTATTTGAGCTTAACTGGTTCCTTGTATTATCAGATGAGTGAGTTGGCTCCTCTATGTCAAGCATGTCAGAATCAACTGTGGTAGTAGCATCTGGTTTAGGAGCCTGAAAAAATGTGGTTTGTAAAACAATGTCAATGCAAGTCACATGCTTATGTTTCAAAATTCAAATTGTCAAACAAGACAAGCCAATTTTCAGAAGTCATACACCATAAAATACAAACCAGTTTATAGCAATGAATACCACATGGTATACCATCATCCAGGCTGTTCCAAGGTGGTTGCTTTTCTGTCTGTATGAGAAGGCACAAATTAGAATACCTCCCAATTTTGGAAATAACTCTTGAACTTCAAAACTTACAGGAAATACTAAATCTTGAGAACACCCATGTAGTTTGCAATCAAAAACCTGCCAATATCAAGATGGACAGAATATTCATCAGCAAACCAGAGGCATTACAGAAAGCATATGATGGTTAACAGATGAACGTACTAGACATCGGCGACAAAAGAGATTGTCAAAGGAATCCAATGCTGCATCCAAATCTTTATCACGGTAGAGATCTTCCACTTTGGCATTAGGTACAGAAACCTTTTTAAGAGAACCCTCAGTTTTCTCCCCATTTAGGATCTCATATCTGGCCTGTAAAATAGGGCTATATGTGTTAATTGTCAATATTGAAAATGTGAACTGGAAAAGGAAAAGCCCAAATGGCCAAAATGTTATTGAGATTATGTGAATGATTATGAACAGAAAACTAGCCTTTATATCACCAGCTGCCCTATCAAAACATCGAGCTAGGGTTTCCAGCACTGCATCAGACATGCCACATTCTTGAATTGTCATCCTAACATAGAGTAGCAGAGGAACATAATTAATGACATCGTCATCAAATCACCCATTGAGAAGAAGGGGTATAGCAGAAGCCTAAATCTATTTTTGGTCTATCCAGGTTAAAGAAGGTGTGTAAACTCATCAACAGACTACGCAGAATATAGTTGGACAACATAAACACCACATTAAAGTTCCTTGAAGAGTACGCTAGAAACAAAGCATGCAGCCCATTTTAAGTAACATAAGCCTACTTTTCTGGAAGTCCAAGCTAGTCTAGTCCGATTATGCAAACCAATTAAACATTTTGCAGTCTCACCTTAGGTAGAAAGGAAGAAGAAAGACACAAAAGTGGTATTGAATTATCGAAGTTCTTTATTAGACGAAAATAAAGTGAAGCAATGCAGGCCACAATAATTACTTAGTGATACTTCGTATTCATATTAGTTAAATACTCCCTCTGTTCACTTTTATAAGACGTTTTAGACAGTTCAGACAGCACCCAAAACAGTTCAGTGCCAGCTGTCTGAAATGTATTATAAAAAAGAATGGAGGAAGTACTTTACAACTCTTGATGTACCCCCGCCTAATCCCTTTTCGGTGGTGTGTTTCCAATTTTGCCAAGACCAAGGATTTCCAGCGCAGAGTGCCCGCAAAGATTTTGGTCATTTTACCGTCACGCACACCCCAGCTCTTTGTTCACATCATCTGATAACTGCACCATCGCCCAGCTCTCGTATCATAACGCGCTATCTTGCGAAAATTGCAAACAGATTCGCTCCTGTTTTTTCTCTCTTGATCTCACACATCAACCTTGCGCACTACTGCTGTCCTGCATGTATTTATCGTGGATAAAGGAGGAACGAGAGAAGATAACGGGCATGTGTTCTGGGTGTATTTAGTACGGCCATAGATTGTGGAGATCAATGGGTTAAGAGCCGATTAGAGATTAGTGAGAGGACTAGACACGAAAACTAATCATTTGACTTCCTGATGTGCCTCCTTAATAGGAATTTCAACAGGAAAAAAAACACACACCACATAAATAGGAACGGATGGAGTATTATGTTTCAAGAAAGAAAAAACGAGACAATCCTTTAACTTAAAAGTAAATTGTGCACAACCGTATTTTTTTCAGGAAACTATTAATTGCTTATGTATCCTAAAACCATAAGCTGCTTGTATCCTAATGTAGCGTGGTTCCCGTACGAAAATAGAAATACAACAAATGTATTGCTTCAAAGAAAAGTAAGTGAGGTAGCATTTATTTGAGGAACTGTGATATTAAAACTAGCCCATCTGTGAATCACAAATAAGTGCAGAAGTTAAGCCAAAGCTAAGGCAAAATAATGCAAAAGAAAACAAAGGAATGCCCCAAGTTGTTTACCGAATAAGACAGTCTTCAGAAACTTTGAACTCCTTTTTCTCCTCTTCATCCTCAACAGCTTCATCCTCACTATCACTGCAAATTAAAGCTTCACCACAATTTGCATCATAGTAAATCCTTCGTCGACCAAGTACAGATTGGTCTTCTGTCATCCTCTGGTTCCTGCATGAAACCCCGAGAAAACTTTTGTCTCAAGAAACCCTACGACACCTTACTGAAGGAAACTCATTTGCACGCAGCAGGGGTATGGGGAGGTCGAGAAGTGCATGTGGTTATAAACAGACCTGTCCAAAAATGTCCATGTTGTATAAGGCGGAATTTTTGGTGCTTCTGGTAGTTTAATTGGCCTAGTGACATTCTTTGCAGCTAGATTTCCACCCAACATAACAGTTGACGCGGCATAGGAGCTTTCTTCGTCAGAACTGACACCATCTTCGTCAGCAGGGGATACTACAATACGAGGCCCAGAAGAGAGTACATCGTCTTGCCTACTTGTCAGCAGATTCGAGTCAGTGCTATTTGATGTATTTCTTTGCCAGATTTTTGAAGAATTGCCAGTGCCTTGTGTAACGGGGCTGAGCTTTATCTTGTTATCCTCTATCCTATTCTGGAAAAAGAATATAACAATCAGAAGAAAGAAAAGAACAACATGAACATCTGATAAAAAAAAGTAGTGAGAGAAATACAGAATGTGTGATCTCAAAGCACCTTAATGTAAGTAAAACGATCTGCTGTAACTTTCTTCTTCAACGAGTCAATAACACGTAAAACGTGTCGGGAGGCCTCACTTCTTTCTTCTTCTGACATATTAGCCTTACTATCTTGAGTAAACCTAGACATGTAGTAACTTTAGCATAACAAGCATAATACAAACTCATATCACAGCTGTATGATTGAAGGGTAAAAATATTGAAGCCAGAAGACAACCAACTTTAGAGTGCCACTAATTAGTTCGTCTCAAAATTTTCAGGCATAATGTTAGGCATAAAATGGCGTCGTGATTACAAACTGTAAGCGCATAATGATACTGTACACCATAGAGAACAGACAAATTACTACAAATCTACAATAAATAGGCACCATCGTCCAGTTTACTGTTAGTCATGCATAAGCGTCCAGTTTAGGGTACTATCCCCAGATGACTGCACTCGAAAATAAATGAAGCAGTTCTTCAGTAACGGAAAGGGCAGACCATGACAAAAACACAACGGGTGGCTCGTGAATGCTCCTAGTAGAAGGGAGAAACGCAGTATAAAACGCACGAACTCAGACTCCGCCCGTTTCAGGCCGTCAGAGCGTAACCACGCGGCGCTCAGCCCTCGCCGCATTCCGCGTCGCCGCGCCATGGACGGATCTATAAGGTGCGCGCGGCGGCGGCCTGTTTCGGGGCGGAAGCAGCCGCCGCGTGACCGGAAGGAAGGGCATACCTGAGAGCCAATGTCGGCGGTCGCGGACGCGGCGGAGACGGGCCGAGTCGGGGCGGGAGCCGCGGCGGCGGCGGAGGGGCGGGCCGGGGAGGAGGCGTCGGCGGCGACGCCTGGCTGCGGGGGTGCGGCGGCGGCTCTAGGGCAGAGCGGAGGAGGAGGGGGAGGCTCGCGGTGGCCGCATTGGGTGGGAATGGCGGATCGTGGTCGTGGGGGCTGGGCAGGGTAGGTCAGACTCGGAGCAGGGAGATAGGTCACGAGAGGGGGGAGAGGAGGGGAGGGGATTAGTTTTTGAAATGCGGGGAGGGAGGGGGAAGAGAAGGTGGTGGTGCGGGACAGCGCCGAGGGAAACCTGGGGGGAAAGCAGGTGGGCTTTGATGACCCGGTCAGATCACTCGCCGCCCGGCGTGGATAATTGCTATCTTCGCACCCTCTCTCCACTAAAAATCGTTTTCTTAGCAAAACAAAATATGTTGAGGAAATGCATACTCTCTTCATTTCATGACGTAGTGCTTATAATTTTTGAAAGCCAAGCTTTGTTGACGTTGATCAAGTTAATATTATAAGATAAGATCCGTAAAGAATGTAGTTACTATCACTAGGGGTTGGAGCTAGGGCGCGCCTATGGCCCACTGCATCTGTCGGGCTTGGGTGTTTCAATTTTATCTAAGAACCTTAAGGGGCTGTTTGGATCGTTATCCTCACATGCCCAGCCAAAATTATGGGGTTGGCCTTGCATGGTGTAGGCGTTTGGGTAGCTGCCAATTATTTGGTGCGTCATGCCCAGCCCAACTATGCTAGTTCAATCCGACGATAAATTTTTGGCGAGATGCGGGCGCCAGAATTGACCGCTAATTAATTGGCGTGCCCGCAGTTGGCAGGGCTGACCCCGGGGGCAATCCAAACAGGCCCTAAGATCATTAATTGGGTCCCTAATCACATTTTGGTTATGCACATTTGCTTACAACATTGGCGGAGAATGAAAATGTGGCTTTAACGCGATGACATGTAACAAGCAACAAAGAAGAAATCATTGAGATAGTAGATTTATAAATAACGTCAATGTAGTAATGAAAACATTTTCATCGTTTTTTCGCAATAAAAAAACTTCCCTTGTATATTCGAAACTGCGGATCAATGGACATTTGAGCCATACTTCATCGACATATGAGGACAAGTCGAGAACCAACCAACACTCTTGTGTACTTCTTTAGCTAGGAAGGATGAGAAGTGTCATTCGGCACCTCACCAAGTTACCCTACACGCGAGAACATATCTGCACCGCCCAAAGAAACCAAAGTGCCACTCATCATTTTAGAAAGGCTGGAATAAGAAGTGTAATGAATCGTCAACAAATGCAGAGAGATTTATTGGTAATACTAATTTTAAATCAAGTTCATGCTATCAGATAAGTGTTTCAAAAAGCAGGGAAGACTATAAAAGTAGTTGAACTATCAACTATGACAAATAAATCTAACAATATTGTGTTAACTTAGTCATAGTGATTGCTCTTTAATTCTTTACTGGTTATGGAGATAATAGTAGAAGGCTTACTGCTGATAAAACTAGTTACCAGTTGTGATGTGAGATAATTAGTGGAAATATCAATGTTTTAATAAGCACCTAGCCATAAATAAGTTTTCACAAGTGTCTGTATGAGACCGGGTAGGCTACACTGGCATAAATAAAAAATTCTAACGTGTTCATCCCGGGAACTCTTGCAAGTAATTACATCTCGACACGTAGCGCAACGGAAGAGTGTCGATGTTGCGTGCCGATGTCGATGTAGTTGTACTCCTCCTCCTCTCTATCCCACATACAACTCCTCACGGATCCCATGAACCATTCGTACAAGCGCCGCATGTGTAGTACCTCCAAGGTGTCCACACATACAAGGACTAGAACATCACGCGGCCGGTGTGCTAGCTCCGAAGGCGTGATCTGGGTCGAGGGAGTGCGGCGGCTAGGGTTTGTGTCTCACACACGCATTAGATTAACCCTAATCCTGCCCACCCTTCACTTTATATAGACCTCGTGATGGGCTTCTACCTTAGAAGCCCATTAGCACTATATACCCAATAAATGATGGATCACATCCAAACTTTGTTTCAGGCCCCTTAAGTGCGTGACCCTATAGGTTCACGTATATTTGCACATGCACGAGTCCACTGCTCGACCAATCATCGGTAGCGGCCTCTAGCAGGATGTGTCGACTCCCAAATACACGTAAAGATCGTACTGGGCGAACCTTTCACAATATTATATACATGTTCCCTTTGCCTCGCGATATTGATTAAGCTCAAGGTGAGAATATGTCATCCTTGTTAATAGCTCGAGCCTCTTTCTCGATTTCCATGACTGTAATCCCTGAAAGACAGTTAGCACTTAAACGAGAGTATGGCCATATATTTTCTGGATCCGATCACTAGAGTGTCCAAGAGATACTCCCATTGTATTGAGGGGGCAAATCTCATCTTGATCGACCATATCTTGCAGCATGTTGCGAGGCAAACTCGAAAACTACCTTTGTGACTACATAGTAATGGTGTAGACTTTGATAGTCCCTAAGTAAGCCCTTACACATCCCATGCACATGTGAAGATCTCAGGTCTAAGGAATCATCACATTGTGGGAGACCAATTGACGGCATAGAAGGATACAATGCTCTCACAATGTCTTATGGTGAGTCAGTCCAACCCCATGTTCTCCAACATGTGTGTAACATTACTGGTGGACATCTCCATGTCAATGATCCGTGAAACATGATCATCCATCAATACGTGTTCTATTCGTTAACTCATATGCATCTCTCTCATATGCTTGGCTAGGGACTTCTTTAGAATAACATCATAGAGATAATGGGTTTCACACATGAATCACATATTCATTAATCAATATCATGCTATTTTATTCAAGGGATGGAATAACAAGTATTCATAAACATATGGAAATATCATCATCTCTGTGATTGCCTAGGGATATTTCCAATAGTGTCACCTTAGGATTGATCATAATCACCACAAATGCACCTAGATGGCCTAGCAGCCGACTATGTTCTTCGGTCGATGGGAGGCCCGACTTCCGGGTTGAGCATCATGGCGTGCAAGCCAAGGCCCCCCTCAGGATAAGGTCAGTTAAATATTATGTAAACCCTAGCTCTTGCCCCCTTTATAAGGCGAGGCTAGGGGTAGGTTGATGACATCTGTTCCAATAGCTCAGACCTCGGTAGCATTCACCATCCTCAATCTGTAATCCCCTCACACAAGGCGTTCCCACCATTGATCCAAAACAAAGTAGGAGTAGGGTATCACCTCAACCATGAGGCCCTGAACCTGGGTAAAAACCCCATGTGCAATCCCCTCTGATACCTCCGGTTATGCTCTCCACCCTATCAAGGACACTGACGGTTTCATGCACCTTCAGCCCGCTTTGTGGGTTTTGGATGATTAATGACAAAATGGTGAAGGGACTAATATGTTTGTAAGTATGCACAGGTGAAAGTCCCTGAGGATTTGATTTAACAAGTGGGTGATGACCCCTAAAATATGTTGTGAGAACACTGAAGTCTTCGGAATATCATATGAAGAATTGAAGCTTGAAGAATAGTGTTTCTTTGTTAGTTTCTTTTATTTTTCATTGAGTCATAGGGCAAATATACTATTTAACAGGGGAGGGGGGCGAAGTGAAGTAAGATTGAAGCCTCCATGTGTATGCCCAATCATAACCTATTACTTCAGTGAGTGAAGACTTGGAAATCTCCTTCCAAGTGAGCCTTTTAGCTCAAGTGTTGAAGTTTAGTCTTTGGGACACTTGGTTTCAATTCCTCGCTAAGGAGTTGGATGACTTGCCCTCCAAAACAGTCCAGGTGCATCAGTGTTGAAAATCCGACCGGTGCCATGTGTTGGTTTCTGGATGGGCGCAGTGGGTCTCCAACTAGGCCGTAGAACTATGCCAACATTTTGAACTTGGGCAAACAAATCTTTGTGTTTTCGCTAAGCTTATGGGTTGCAATTCCTCGAACACTTTACTCTCTGTATTTTACCATGTTTCAAAGAATTCTTATCCCTCCGCCTTTCGTGAAGACTTCCCGAGTACTTTCATTCTGTTGCTTTAAACTTCTATTAAGTTTCAGCACTCGTCAAAGAATTCCATTCGCATGCTAGTTGTGTTTGCTTGCTCTGTCGCTTAGTTTTCATTTCCTCTTGCTTGCTCATGCTTACTTTACTTAGTCATTTTGCTTTGCATGCCTTTAAGTTTAGCTATCTAGCATGTTAGTTTTCTTCATTACTTGTTTACTAGTTCTGTTTTACCTTGTTTCTTCTAAGAACTTGTTGCTTTTGAAGAATTTGTTAAAAGCTCCCATTCACTCGCCCCCTCCCCCGGTCGATTACTTTGATCCCATAGTTTTATTCTAAAACTCACCTTCTAATTTCCATACAATATTAGTTTCACATTTTAGCTATTTTATGGACTTCATATTGAGTGTGTAAAACACCTAATTTTATTTACTTCTTATTTCAAACTAAAAGTTTCTATATTCCTTTTTTCATCACTTCAAAATGTAGTTACTTATTTTGCTTTGGGTGGATGGGTGGGGGGTGGGGTAGGAATTTGTAAAAAAACAAATTGTTGGTTCCATTGTCTATCTCGAATTCCATAAAGTATAGAGTTGTAATCCTTTTCCAGCAAATAAAGCTCGGTATATTACATACCTTGTACGCACTTTTTATACCAACATATATGTTTGCACCTTTACATGATTAAAAAAATTATTAAATTTGGATGTCGTAATTTGGCTTCATTTTGCAGTACAAACACATACTGCTCTATCCTATGCTGAGTTTGAGTCAAATTATAGTTATATCATACTGTAATTTAAATTTTATGATGAGTTTGGCCCAATTACAGTTTAGAGGAAGCCAAACTATTATGTGAGGATATCTTCTATCTCATATTGTATTTACTAACTAAAGGCATCAACGGAGCTCCACGCTAATCCTGGGAAATCTGATGAAAATAACCATCTGATCTCAGCTGCGTAGATAAGATCTGACAAAGCACCGGATCGTGTTCACAGGAGTCATAGAGACACAACCTTGCATTATATCTCACCCGTACTCGAATATGTCACTCTACACAATTGTGTTGTGGCATGTGGCAAGGCACCCTATGGCGGCACGCCCAGCGCATCGTTTGTCTCAAATACTTGGATGTGATTTCTATTTCTCACATTCTATTCATAAATCGTTCATGGTTTGGTCGTCGCCCCTGGGTCAGGACCAGGTGGCAGGGGTAATAGGTTTCGGTTTCATCCTTTTTTTGCCAGGGAATCAAGTTGAGGAAGAACGTCCATTAGCTCACCAAATCTCCCATGCGCACCCCTCCTCCTGAACTCATCCGGCCTTCGTCGCTCCATCACCCCATCCCCATGCATCTGTATGTTGTTCCTTACGGACGCTCTTCTGCCGTGTCTACTGCTCTTCCGCCCTCTCAATTTCAATCTCCCATCCATGGTGGAACTGATCTGAGGAAATTTACGATCGAATCGAGGTTGTGTGGCCCACTCATCCTAATATGCTTATCTCTACAAGATTTGGATCTACATTTCGTGTTCTGATCATGCTACAAACTAGCATCATTTTTTGGTCCCATAGATGAACCTGGTCCACAATGGTTGAGGAGTCAGGAGGCGTAATCATGGCAATTAAATTTCTTTTTTTTTTCAAAAAGGATTAGATCTATTATAAAGATTCACCGGAAGTACAAATCATCTCAAGCATAATAAAAATTACATTAAGGTTCATGAACCACCAAACGACCATTGTCGCCGCCAGAACGAGCCACCGACGCGCCGCTGCCGCCGCTCCTTTACTGGAGCCGGCTTGACCTTGTCGATGACAGCCGGGAAGTCTTAATGCATGAGCCCCTAAAGACTAGCACCCTGGAGCCGCAATCGTTGCCGTTGAATCCTTGAAGAAATATATTGTGGTGTTGTGCACGGGGTTGGGGATGTTAAGAGTTAACCTTGCTGTATAGGGGTTCATCATGTTTATTTTGTCGCGTCAGTTCATTCTTGCATGTAATTGAGTTTTCATAGACTACGTTTCAATTATTTTTTGAGTTTCATAGACGTGAGGCTGCGGTACGTGTGTGTGCCGTTGCATGACCAAGCCGCATAGCTGTTAGTTTAGGCTCAGATGTGGACCGAATATTCAACTAGGAAGGATGGTGTTGGCCGAATCGTGTAGGTTAACCCGTCGAAGCCGCTGATGTTTACTATATAATTTATGTTTTTATACGGTGGCCACACGCTATGTAACAACCATAGTGATCATGCCAAAAGTTTTTCATACTTATGACATTTCTCTTTGTTGTAGATATATGCAGTTTGTGATTCATTTTTTGTAACTCTTCTGCAGCATGGGCCTGCTTACCATATCTCATACTCCCCTCCGACCCAAAATAAGTGTCTTAATCTTATTACAACTTTGTACTAAAGTTAGTAAAAAGTAAGACACTTGTTTTGGAACAGAGTGAGTACATTGCATATTTTGTTCTAGCTTCTGTGAGTGATGAAAAATATTGGGTTTTACCACTTTTAACGAACTTCACATTAAATTAATAGACTACCTATTGATTATATGTTAGTTCATCCAACATACCTTATCACTCATGTATATTATGTTGCTTCCCATAGTTGTTTGCTGCACCGAAATAGCCTATTCCCAAGGCAATATAATTTACCATGTCTGTACAAACCTCACCACGTCGAAACAAAGCATCGAAGCTCTCTTTATAGCATGCCGATACATGATCAAATCATAGAAGAAACATAACATTGCTCCGATATATGAAAGGCAGCTGTTTTGTGTAGCTTGCCCAATATCTACAGGTGTGTTCATGCATTCTTTGTTTTTTTTATGCATTGATCTTCATGAATTATGTTATTTACGCAGAATTGATATTGTTTAGTTTAGTGCGCCCTGATGCTAGACTTAATAAAATCTGTCATGTAGCAGATTATATATAAAGATATACTAGGTACAACACTGTAATTATGTAGTTGTAGTTGGTCGGTGATCATTCATAGGGATGTTTTGACTTATACCTGCATGTTATTTCATCTTGTAATTCTGCTTTAAGCTACTTCTAAAGATTAGAGTACCTCTCAATAGAAAAAAAAAGTTGCCATGATACAATGACGGGACTTGAACTATATGAAAGGGCAAGAGAGAGCATAAGTAACAAGAACGCATTTATGTAGCGTGTGGCCATTTTTTTCATGCTAAATAAGACAATTGCAAAGATAACTCATGTTCTTGCTTTCCTTGGTACTAATAACGCAGATTACAGAAATTAGGCTTCTTCTGTATCATCAAGACTAGGCGTTTTTTTTTACTGAAAGCCTAACTATATCCTCCAACTTGTTGCACTCAATGTACATGCTTGAGTGTACTTAAAATTTTCAACTACATATTGCACTCATTGACCAATGTGACGCAAGACATAATTGGATCATTTGATCTAGAGAGCACAAATTAACATGCGCACCACCATACAACATTTGTTTATGCGAAAGTTCAACTTAGATGAAGTTTATAATACATCCGAATTGATGACAACATATCTAACGTTATGTACCGGATGACATCCGAATTGATGAAGCTGTGATGTCGCCTGATTTTTATTTGACCTCTTTGATCTTTTGGAATTGCTCTCTCATTTGTGAGTTCCCATGACTCATATATATTAACTGAATACCCCATGCCAAATAATCATGTGTGAGAACGCCAAATTTTAAGACATGACAATGCAATGTAGGAATAAGAACAGCATATGATTGGAATGCATGCACTATTGATTCCAACAATATACCTTAACAGAACAATTTTTTAGCTGAAACCTTCATATTTTGTAGGGAAGGTGAAACCTTTGGATGGTTCATAGGAAATGAGCACATAATTTAACGGAACAGTAAGAGAAATATGGAGAGAACTAGAGGGGGATCCTAAAGACCAGAGTCCATAAAAATGTCTATGAAACCAAACATTCCACAGAGGCCCTAAAATTATTTGATCCCTTTGGTGCTTACATACGTGAAGAAAGGTCCAGAGTGATGTCCAGAATGTTGCAACTATTTAACATTTACTCTTACTATTTTTTAAGTACTCATTTTTTATAAAAATATTGATTTTAGTTCAAATTTACATGTGTGCTTACTTGGTTGGCATTTATGCTTTTTTATATAGTTCAAGTATCACACAATATAATATAACAAATGAAATAAAAAAATTGTTGAACAAGCTTGGCACATACTACTAACTTGCTAAAATAATGGTGAATATGTTATCAAGGGGTTATGATCTTTGTATGTTAAATAACTAGCCAGCAGTTGCACGGGCTGACGATTAGTTTTACTAGTTAGTGACATCGGTGGTGATGTTATTGCAAGCAAGGATTGGTTCACACAGAACACCAATTGAATTGGATTGGCACCGATTACGACCGGAACATGCATACATCTTTTATTTCAAATTTAAAACCTTGTCCATTATAATTATGCCCCATGACTCGATGAAATTTGAATTGTTTATGTTTGTTCTGTATTATACAAAAAAATGCTTTTAGGTTACTATAAATTGTTTCTGCAAAAGTGACCCAATGCCATTTTAGAGGCCGCTGTCATGTTTGTCTCACCGAGCTAGTGGCAACACAAATATAATTTACCTAGCGCAAATATATATAACTAGGCTCATCTTCTCAATGAGTTTCCTTAACTTTTCTTTACTGATTGATTCTGTAGATGTGTAATCGAAAGCTGAAATAATTGCAACGCTTTTCTCTCTTACATATAGTAGATGTGACTCAAGATATAATTGCACAAGTGTCTTAACCAGTACAATGCAGCTCCAGGATTCTCAAAATAATTGCTCAGATGTTACCTTGGTAACGCAGCTCCAAGCTTTTCAAATTCTGATTACATGAGAACTGGAATACAAAGAGCGCGATATATGCTTTCCAATTTTGTACTTGAAATGAATTTGTTTCTAAAAAATCTTTGCTGAATGAATTAACATGCACAATGAATACAAGAATGAACAGATCGCCCGACACTACCGAACAAAATTTGCCGGACCACAAAAGGGTTACAAATACAACTCAAAATTTTGCGGGGCCACAGAACAAAACTAGGTACAACTTGAGGCTGTGCAAGCAAGGCATCCCTTTGCTTTTTCTTTCTTTTTGACAAGGCCTATCCATAGCCAAAGGAACAGATCCAGATCGCCGTAAGAAGCTGTCGACCTGGATCCAAATCATCAACCTAGATATCTAGTTAGGTGGGAGTGTCGGAGGCAGCCGCTCCTCATTCCTCAAGGAAGCAGCGAAAAACCCGACTGTTCTCTCCAGGGCAGTATACTATTGGTATAGCTACTCTACATATGTCTACCTACATACAGCTACTACATGTAGTAGCTGCTGGCCTGTTCTTTGCTCTTCCTCCTTGATCCGCCGTCGCCATACTGGTCGTGCCACTGAATAAGTTCCCTCATGTTTTCGGAGTCAAGTGGCACGCTAGCGCACACCTATGCAGCAAATCATGCAACGTGGTTATCACATGGTCAATAAGCAAGCAGTAACAAACATACCTATTGCCAGCAAGTTTTCAAACAACTAGTGCTTTGATCCTCACCTGATCATGGGCCGATTTGAAATCGTCCATTCTAAGAGGCCGGATGTCGTCAGCTGTAAGCAGCGCAGGCTCAGGCCTACCTTCGATTATCGCCAGACTCTTCTCCTGTACAAAAACAAAAACAGTATGAATTCAGCCACACCGGTGTGTGTGTGTGTGTGTGTGTGTGTGTGTTGCCTGTATGTTGATCTCTATTCAAACCTTTTGTTCTCTCTCTAGGAGATCGTGAATGGGCCGCCCTGCTGCTGTCACACAGAGATTCTGGGGGAAATTAAGGGGAAGGTCAATGAGAATTCGGCTTTGGCAGTACAATGTCACTGCTCAAGAGCATAAGAGAGTCACACCAACACCAACACCAACATCAACATACCTTCAAGTCACTTCCTGAATATCCATCAGTCATACTGGCAACTGACTCAAGACTCACATCTTCTGCCAACGCTTCTTTGGACAGTATCAGCTTCAAAATCCTCTCTCTATTCGGCGCATTAGGAAGGTTCACCATTAATCTGCCAACACCGGTCAGATCAGCGCCTGATAAGAGCTAATGAGGACACCAAGATTTGTCATGTAGTATAGGGAGATAGATGCTACCTGCGAGGTAACCTTCTAATGACCGCCTCATCAAGATCATAGGGCCTGTTGGTGGCTGCAAGAACCACTACACGTTCGTCATCTTTAGTAAGCAACCCCTCCCAATTCACCATAAATTCATTTTTCATCCTTCGCGTGGTTTCTGGCTCTTCTCGATTTTGCCTCTTTCCTAGCATGCTGTCAACCTGTGAAAAAAAGAAATACAGAAGAGGATGTGAGCATAATTAATAAACCATGCATAAAAGAAAATGATTATTATAGACTTGATTGCTCACCTCATCAAGGAATATTACAGCAGGAGATAGTTTACTTGCCAAAGAGAAAATGGCCTTTACATATTTCTCTCCTTCCCCAAACCACTGAAAACAAGACGACAGAAAAATGCACCAGCTTTAACAGGCCGGAAAGCGCACACAAGAGCAGGGGCAGCCAATTTGTTATTTTGATTCAACTAACATACCTTTGACGCGATGCTTGACATGGATACGTTCATAAAGCTTGCACCTGATTCTGTGGCTACTGCTTTTGCGAGCATTGTTTTACCGGTGCCGGGAGGTCCAAAGAGCAATATTCCCTTCGCAGGCTGCCAACATGAAAGGGATTCAATGCAGTGACTCATTAACCTTCACAAATTTATTTTTCATGTAAAACAATATCCAGCTAGCTGTACATATACTTCTTTTATCTCCCCATTTCCCAATATAAAAAAATGGCAGGCACAGTTCTGATTATTTAAAAAACAATGCCACAGCAACAGAACCCTGAGTCTTTACATCAAGCATCCTAGCTAACTGCTAGTTACTGCAGTTATATTGGTGAGCAAATAATTAAAATTCTGCATATCTTGTTTTGGCCAATAAAGTAACCATAGATATTAATCATGTTGGAAGGCAACCGGATTTATAATTTTAAAATTGTTGTACGGCCTATCCACTAACAGAGCTGCCCTTAGCTGAATGTACATGATCGAGTACCTTTAATAGCTGCCCCTTGCTGAACAATTCAGGTCTTTTTAGAGGAGTTATAATCAATTCCTTTAACGTGTCTTTTACACACTCCAGGGCTCCGATATCGTCAAAGGTTACTCCAATTTCATGGGGTGCAATAACATTCGACAGAAGGCTTCTCTCAAACTCATTCTCTGTGACCACGTCCTGAAAATAAAATAAAATAAAAACCTAGATGAATTTAAGCATCTTAGACTTTTAAATAGCTCGCTAGATATAGGGGCGGAGGACACCTTCAGTGCTTTCTTTGAGCTACTACTGGCCATGCTCTCGCTCTGTATACGTTCGAGTCCATGCTTCAGACTGTAAGCACAAAGCTAACTTGGTATTCCACAAAAACACCTAATTCAAGTTTATTTTGATATGTAATACTCGTAGGACATTAGCATAGTCTATTTACCTTTCTGTTGGAAGTACAGGTTTGGCATCCATATTGGGTTTATCGTGCTCAAGGTGATAAGAAATCCCATAACCAACAACTTTATCCACATCTGAAAATCGGAAAATCATAAGTTTTCAGTAAACATGTCTATAGAACTGAAAATAAAATACTAACAGTTGGTCCATGACTGACAATGGAAGAACCAACTTACCATCATGAGTCAGTAGTCGGTCCGTAATTGGCAATTCTTCAACATCGTGGCATTCAATTTCACATTGGGTCAGAAACTGCATTATAAAACAATGTAAGAATCATATAATAATTATCCAAAGTATCACTACCGAAGTTCATTAATAATTGAAGGTACCAAATGCTACCATTCTAGCAATTGTTGTTCCACCTCTATAGGTGCTTTCTTTTGATACATTGATTGATTGCAAGGGAATACTACTTGAAGGGCATAAAACATGTAAATCATTAAAAGCAATATATAGTCAAGTAGAGCACCATAAAATTCTTTTCAGAATTGCTTTTGTGCAAGGAGCGCTATACATATAACCATATAAGTTCACATTTCAATCATATAGCAAGTTAGAAATGAAACCATGCAATTAAGTTTTCTCGATCAAACACTGCTACATATGTACTTCCAGGGTCGCACAAAAAAATTCCCGTCACCTTCTACAGAGACTCCTTGTTGCAGCTTACCTTGCGAATACTAAGAACATTGGCTTTAGCTCTAAGGCTTTCAGCATCAAGTCTTATTTGTTGGTTCAAATATGATAGCTGTGCTTTGTCCTAAGAAAAAACACGAATCTCTAGATTAGACAAAGTACCATCTGCAAGCTAATGGTTAACAGAAGTTTTTTGAATATGTCACCAGGGGGGAGGAATCCCGCCTGTATGTTGATCTCTATTCAAAGAAATGGAGCCGGTTTATATGGGAAACCAGATAAAACCGTGACATTACCTTCGGAGGTTCGATGTAAATTCTGTTAGGGAAAAGCTTAGTTAGATGCTTTATTGAGTAATCATTGTTTCTTTCTTGCAATTTACTTCCAGAAGACCCCTGCATTTTTCATAGCATTAGTTAGAGTAGCTCTCAAGCATTCTACACCATGCCTACAAACTCTAATATAAATAAGTATTAATTTTTACCAATAAAGAGTTAATAAGGGCCTGGGCGTCATTACCAAGCGCCGGAAAAGATAATCCTTTTGGAGGTGACTATAAAATAGACCAGCGTCAGCAATCTCGAAGGTAAAAAATAAGTACAAAAAAACAGTGTTACATATATTCAACAGAACGATACAAAGCTGACAAGAAGAGAGGAGCCGAGGGGAATGAATATTTGCTGCATGTTAACTAGTGAATTCAGAATCCACCGGTGGCAAGAGTTGTCTTAGGTTTAGTCTCATGTGCCACAATGTTACTCAAACCACATATTAGCTAGTGAAATATTAAAAAGAGTTGTCTTAGGTTTAGTCTCATGTGACAAAAAGATTTGTCTTAGGTGTTTGTCCTTGAGAGTTGAGCTAGCCTAGTGATCTCGGCTATCCTACGTTTCACTCACCCCTGTTCCGATCGTTTTTAAAATATAGGTGTGCCAACCTATCTAAGCAATCTTTCCTATTCTACCTAAAAAACCTTGTGCTTTAGCAGAACACCAAATTGTAATGGACTGCTGTGTAGTACTATACCTTATCTATAAATGTGTCAACCTATCTAATCAATCTTCCCTACCTAAAAAACACCCGATATCACGGCATCTTAATCCTTGTGCTAAATTTCAATTTACTTCCTAAAGGGGACTGTGTAGTATACCTTATCTATCTGGCTGGTTGCCCAAGTGTAAGAAGCAATTATTAGAACACCAGGTGGAAGTTCCTTCCCTAGTGATTCATGTGATTCTGGACTTCTGGTCAGCGTTCTCTCTAAATCCTTAACGAACACAATCAAAGTGCTACTTTTGCTTTCTTCCGAAATGACCTGAAAGGCAATGGAAACAATGTTGCTGCAGGCTATAGAAGGTTAAATTTCACATAAATATGATCACCCAAAACAGTAGGTACCTGATTTAACTCGTCTGTACCAAATTGTTTATCACTAGAAGAGCTTGGGAGAAGTTCATTAACTAGAGAAATGTCAAACAGTTAATCACAAATCAGAGTAGGCAACCAAAATGACCATTGCACAGCAAGTTCAGACTAACCAGGGCAAAAGAAGCCATGATGTTTGTCGCACAAACCCCCAAGATCATTACCACCCGGAATCGGCTTGTCAAATCTAACTCCAACTTTACGGAAACTACTGACATTGTTTTCGAAGGCAAGCATCACTCTGCCCCGACAACCATTACTTGGCCCCCTGCGAATAAGCCAAATTTACGATGTAAAATTCCAAAGGAAATTATCTTGCTAACATAATCATGCGATCAGCAGGGCTAACATACTCATGTAACAAATATGACCAAAAAGCACAAAGAACAAAGGAGATCCAGGATGCACAAATATTATGTCAAAGTGAAACAGAAACACAAGGCTACAAAGCTACCTGTGCATAAATGTGTGAAAGGGAGGTTTTGTAATTGGGCCAATATACTTTACCCTACTCCCTGCACAACAAAGAGTATATATAAAGGCTTCACTAAAGGTTATGGTAACATTTAAGCTGATAAACAATATAAAAAAAGGGTACCAAAACCTTTTCCAAAAGTTACACCATTGGGCGATTCTGGAACCTTGGTACATCTGGCCTGAACATAATTTTATTTCTCAGATAATGCATAAATTGCTTCGGCATTCACAGAGTACAAGTTGCTTAGTTACTATGTTTGGATTGATATTGAAATGGAAACTCATGGATAACTTACAGCAGGAAGCAGAAGAGAATCAACAATGAGAAGTCTGGCACCAAACTTCTTTGCAAGGGCCTTTACAATTGTTTCCTGATAAATTTCGGTCCCTAGAAAAGCATATTTGTGCAAATATAGTTAACTACTCCCTGGACAAGCAAGCATTAGAAAATTGCCACCTCCTGGTCCTGTGGCCTTAGTAAATATCAAAAACGGAGAAGAGAAATGCTGAAAAATACCAGATGAACTAGATAACAGAATTCGCTGGTTTAGAGACGAAATTCCCCATAAACTTCTGATGAACCTTTTCCCCCTGTGTTCCATGTGTATGGATGCAGTTGTCAAGAGTTTGCTCTTTGTATTCTCACTGCATAAAAAAAAGGAAAGATGGTTTGATGAATAATGAGAGGAAAGGTGATTCAAACAAACATTTTTGTAAACAATTTTCTTTGCCTAAATATATATAAGTTAAACAACTTGAGCACCAAAAGTATACAGAAAAGGGAGACCTTGCTTTGCCCTCAGCTTTGTGGGATGCAAATAAACAGAATAGTGCAAAATGTTTCATTCACATGGCATAGCATGCAGAGAAAAGTGTTTAAGTAACGGATAGCTGTTGAAACAAATGAGCTAAACACAAGTAGCATATTAATTACCTAAGATAGTAGGGGAAATTGTCAAGAGTAACTTGAATAGCATCTGGACAAAGAATTCCTCGTTTCAATCCATCCTTAAAAGTTTGAGATACTCCCTGGTTATTCTCTCCAGCTGATACAGAGATCGGCGCTTCATTGCCATTTAAAAGATACTGGAAAATCTGGCAGCAGGTTAAGGCTAACTCCCCTTGATTTCAGAGAATAGTCAAACTAACAAATCTGGTAGCTTTTACTTATCATTGTCGGAGTAGCATATAATCAATGAAATATATGGAAGCAGGACAGAGGACAGACAGGGGTAAAGTAAAGTGTAGCAACAAAACATGATAAGAAATGGATACGTAGGCATTCTTGTAATGTGAAATGATAACTTCATCCCCATCGGCAAGGGGAGTTGTGGTGCCCTTGATGATGTTCCTACGATTTACTTGAACCCACCCCTGTTCTCCTGTGACATCTAATAGACACTGGCCCGATTCCTGGGAGAACAAAGCAAAGCAGCACAATGTTTACGCAAAAAAAGTCGAATAGTCAACAAAGCAAGGAACGGTAGCAAGGTTAACAGTATGTACCTCAAGGTGCCGCAACATGCATAGAGTCGCGCTATTGAAACTGATAGGACATGGACGGTCACTGATGGTGAGATGAGGAATCTGCAATCAGATAGTGATCGTTGGTATCTATCAGGTAGTGATTAAGGTGATTCGCGAACATGCACAGATGATAATAAAGAAGGAATGCACTAGAGTCAACAGTTAAGAAGAAACCAATGCATTTCACATTTCTGTAATGTATTTCACATTTGAGATGCTGAAATTCACATTTCTGTAATGCATTTCACATTTCACATTCCTGTGATGCATTTCATGTTTGAGATGCTGAAATTCTCACAGAGGTGTTGAGAACAAAATTTGCAAGACTAGACAAAACGGCCTGCAATGCAACTCTAAGTTGCATCTTCAAGCTAAGAAAAATTTCATTTCACCACGAGTTGACTAACACTTGACCTTTCTGTGAGTGGTTGGTTAATTCTGAATCAGGCATGATGGTCGTTGATATTCCCCAACAAATTCAGACACCAACAACTTTTAACACCCGCAAGACAAATTCTACATGAACAATGCCTACAAAATTGAACTGCAATCATCAAGACCAGGGGAAATCTTGTAACTTGGTCTAAAAACAGGGGGGAAATCTTGATTCTTGAAGACCAGCAGATGCTAGATTAGATATCTGCAGCCAGACAGCATCAAGAATGAACGCAAGCGAGCTCTAAAATGAACGCCAAGAATCACCAAGAAACAGAGCATTCGCCCCCAACGAGCTCTAAAATGGAGTCATGACGATAATCTTGAAGAGAATGGAGAACCAATGAGTCAGCAACCCCAATTCACGCACCTCCGAGAACTGTGACAGCAGCCTCGCCCACGGCCCCGGGTTGGGCGGCTGCCTCGCTTGCGACCCCGTCGCCGCCGCAGCCAGCCTGTTCTGCGCGGCCAATGACGCGAGCGCCTTGCACGCCTCCTCCTCCACAGCACGCCTCGAGCTCGTCGTCGCCTTCTCCGCCGCCGCCGCCGCGGCGACGGGCGCCTTCTCCTGGGGTTTGTCCGCCTCCGCCTTCTCCTTCTCCTTCCCCTTCCCCGTCGCGTCCGCCTGCGAAGCGAGGTCGGGTCAACCCGAGGCGCCCAAGGTCCAAACTGACACCGAATTCTCGCGCTGCTGGATTGGAGGGGCCAGTCCGGCCAGAGTCACCTTGGAGCGCTTGATGGGAGAGGCGGAGGACGGGGGCTGCGGCGGCGACGACGACGACGCGCGCTTCCCGCCGCCCTTTCCCCGTCCGCTGCCGTCGGCGGAACTACGGGGAGTGTCCACCATGGCGGTCGCCGGAGGCGAGGGGCGCTCTTTCTCTTTCCGGAAAGGAAACGGAACGGAAAACCGAACTCTCGGTGGATTTCTGTTATTTTACACGAGAAAATAACTGGTGAGTCAGCGAGGAGGAGACTTTATTCTATAAGCGGTGAGGGGAGAGCTAGCTTCCGTTTTTTTTTTCTATTGCAGTGCACACACCACGTGAAAGTAACAAGCCAGTACATGTGTTGGCGGTTTTTGGTACCGGATTACCAGTTGCAGTTTCAAACCACTGGATTTCAAACTATCCTGATAATATGACCCATGCTGTAACCGGCAATTTAGTCGTGTCTTAATGGAATACAAGTGCTCCATGTAAAAAGAAAGAATATATTAATATCAAGTACTCCCTTCGTTTTCAAATATAAGTCTTTTCTCTCCCTTCTTTTTCTCCTTCTGTTCGTGGTCGCGAAGGTGAAACGGTATATTTTGCAGGAGCGAGTGATTTTGGTCAAAATCGGAGCGGCGGGCCTCTGAATTGTGGGAGGGAATTTTACGTGGGAGCCAAAACGAGCTGAATTGTCTTTAAGTTTCCAATACAGATTTGGTGTCCAGCCAAACACCTGCATTGCTGCCAGCAGAATACCAATTCAGTTTTCATGACTTCAATGAAGACATCCAAACACAGTGTAAGTCTGATAGTACAATTGAAAAGTACAAGGCTGATTTCTGACCAAGGGTTATATACCTAGAAAGAAGACGAATATTTCTTTGATGCTTACATAACATGTGGCAACTCTCACAACCATTCAAGTGCTACTTTCGTTGGTCGCCTCACAGTCTTCTCGTTCATCAGATGGACGCCGAGACAACTTTCCTAAACAGAGAGCTAGACAAGAAAATCTACATGTAACAAACAGATGGCTTTGTAGTGAATGGTCAAGAAGGAAAGGTGTACAAGTTAGTGAAATACACTTGGAGGTGGCCTTGTTTCATGGAAGTCTTGCAAGTAAACCATCTTAACTACTTCAATGATGGAAGCAATACTCACATCATTAGAAAAACCTTGCACTCAAACGGAATGGCTTTGAGAGCTTTTGATGGACTTGCCGGTGGTTAAAAACCTAATTTCGGCTATCCTTATGAACATTGACAATCACGCAATGCTTGTCAGGGAAAGCAGTTCAAAGGGCAACATGCAATCTAGAAGAAGATGGGTATGAGACCCACATGAGTAGTCCTGATGGTAACCCAACCTATTTGATCAGAGATACTGTGAAGTGGGACATGGGAAAATAAGTTATTAGTAATCTGAGGAGAGTAACCTTACTAATCCACTCCATTGGAGATGCACTACTCTCGCAAACTGTATGACAGACAGACTTTCATCTTAATGTGTTCTGAGGCTTGTATAAGCAATATGCTATCCTACAAAGCGATCATTGGAAGAACAGACCATTATGAGCCCGACTGTTGTCACAATTTATGAGATAGGGTAATCTTGTTGGGGAACGTAGCATGCAATTTCAAAAAAAAATTCCTACGATCACGCAAGATCTATCTAGGAGATGCATAACAACGAGAGGGGAGAGTGTGTCCACGTACCCTCGTAGACCGAAAGCGGAAGCGTTATATTAACGTGGTTGATGTAGTCGAATGTCTTCACGATCCAACCGATTCAAGTACCGAACGTACGGCACCTCTGTGTTCAGCACACGTTCAGCTCGATGACGTCCCTCGAACTCTTGATCCAGCAGAGGGTCGAGGGAGAGTTTCGTCAACACGACGGCATGGTGACGGTGATGGTGATGTGATCCGCGCAGGGCTTCGCCTAAGCACTACGACGCTATGACCGGAGGAGTAGACTGTGGAGGGGGCACCGCGCACGGCTAAGAGAACAATTAATGTGCTATCGGGTGCCCCCTTGCCCCCGTATATAAAGGAGGAGAGGGAGGAGGCCGGCCAAGGGGCGCGCCATAGGTGGGGGGGGGGGGACCGACTAGGACTCCTAGTCCTATTCGGGCTCCGCTTCCTTCCAACGAAGGAGGAAAGGGGGAAGAAGAGGAGAGGAAGAGGGAAAAGGGGGCCATGTCAATCACATCATTCTCTAATGATGTGATACCTTTTATCAAATGACAACACATGTCTATGGTCAGGAAACCTAACCATCTTTGATTAACGAGCTAGTCAAGTAGAGGCATACTAGGGACACTCCGTTTTGTCTATGTATTCACACATGTACTAAGTTTCCGGTTAATACAATTCTAGCATGAATAATAAACATTTATCATGATATAAGGAAATATAAACAACAACTTTATTATTGCCTCTAGGGCATATTTCCTTCAGTCTCCCACTTGCACTAGAGTCAATAATCTAGATTACATAGTAATGATTCTAACACCCATGGAGTCTTGGTGCTGATCATGTTTTTCTCGTGGAAGAGGCTTAGTCAACGGGTCTGCAACATTCAGATCCATATGTATTTTGCAAATATCTATGTCTCCTTCCTTGACTTGATCGCGGATGGAATTGAAGCGTCTCTTGATGTGTTTGGTTCTCTTGTGAATCTGTATTCCTTCGCCAAGGCTATTGCTCCAGCATTGTCACAAAAGATTTTCATTGGACCCGATGCACTAGGTATTACGCCTAGATCGGATATGAACTCCTTCATCCAGACTCCTTCATTTGCTGCTTCCGAAGCAGCTATGTATTCCGCTTCACACATAGATCCCGCCACGACGCTCTGCTTGGAACTGCACCAACTGACAGCTCCACCATTCAATATAAATATGTATCTGGTTTGTGACTTAGAGTCATCCAGATCAGTGTCAAAGCTAGCATCGACGTAACCATTTACGACAAGCTCTTTGTCACCTCCATAAATGAGAAACATATCCTTAGTCCTTTTCAGGTATTTCAGGATGTTCTTGACCGCTGTCCAGTGATCCACTCCTGGATTACTTTGGTACCTCCCTGCTAAACTTATAGCAAGGCACACATCAGGTCTGGTACACAGCATTGCATACATGATAGAACCTATGTCTGAGGCATAGGGAATGACTTTCATTTTCTCTCTATCTTTTGCAGTGGTCGGGCATTGAGTCTGACTCAACTTCACACCTTGTAACACAGGCAAGAACCCTTTCTTTGACTGATCCATTTTGAACTTCTTCAAAACTTTATCAAGGTATGTGCTTTGTGAAAGTCCAATTAAGCGTCTTGATCTATCTCTATAGATCTTGATGCCCAATATATAAGCAGCTTCACCGAGGTCTTTCATTGAAAAATTCTTATTAAGTATCCTTTTATGCTAACCAGAAATTCTATATCATTTCCCATCAACAATATGTCATCCACATATAATATCAGAAATGCTACAGAGCTCCCACTCACTTTCTTGTAAACAAAGGCTTCTCCAAAAGTCTGTATAAAACCATATGCTTTGATCACACTATCAAAGCATATATTCCAACTCCGAGATGCTTGCACCAGTCCATAAATGGATCGCCGGAGCTTGCACACTTTGTTAGCACCTTTAGGATCGACAAAACCTTCTGGTTGCATCATATACAACTCTTCTTTAAGAAATCCATTAAGGAATGCAGTTTTGACATCTATTTGCCAAATTTCATAATCATAAAATGCGGCGATTGCTAACACGATTCGGACAGACTTAAGCATCGCTACGGGTGAAAAGGTCTCATCGTAGTCAACTCCTTGAACTTGTCGAAAACCTTTTGCAACAAGTCAAGCTTTGTAGACAGTAACATTACCGTCAGCGTCAGTCTTCTTCTTGAAGATCCATTTATTCTCTTATGGCTTGCCGATCATCGGGCAAGTCAACCAAAGTCCACACTTTGTTCTCATACATGGATGCCATCTCAGATTTCATGGCCTCAAGCCATTTCACGGAATCTGGGCTCATCATCGCTTCCTCATAGTTCGTAGGTTCGTCATGGTCTAGTAACATGACTTCCAGAACAGGATTGCCGCACCACTCTGGTGTGGAACGTACTCTGGTTGACCTACTAGGTTCAGTAGTAACTTGATCCGAAGTTTCATGATCATCATTATTAACTTCCTCACTAATTGGTGTAGGCATCACTAGAACTGATTTATGTGATGAACTACTTTCCAATTCAGGAGAAGGTACAATTACCTCATCAAGTTCTACTTTCCTCCCACTCACTTCTTTCGAGAGAAACTCCTTCTCTAGAAAGGATCCATTCTTAGCAACGAATATCTTGCCTTCGGATCTGTGATAGAAGGTGTACCCAACAGTCTCCTTTGGGTATCCTATGAAGACGCATTTCTCCGATTTGGATTCGAGCTTATCAGGTCGAAGCTTTTTCACATAAGCATCTGTAACACCCCGAGACCGACGCTCTAGACGCCTTCTATGTTTCTTGTTGCCGCCGTGTGATTTATTTGTTTGTTGCATTCATCATCGCATCATCCGCATTGCATCCGCATGTTTTCATAAAACTCTTCCAGCAAGGCCCAACATTGGTTTTACCATTTGCCTAATAACAACTAAAACTTGCATAGGGACTTTTCGGACCCCGAGGATTTTTAATCAACCCCCCGGGCTAGTGCTCCTCCGAGTGTTGGTCCAAACCGGGCGATGTCCGGTGCCCCTTGGGCAACTAGGGTCTCAGCCAACCCGACATCTTGCCCATCCGGTGTGCCCTGAGAACGAGATACGTGCGGCTCCTATCGGGATTTGTCGGCACATCGGGAGGTCTTGCTGGTTTTGTTTTACCATTGTCGAAATGTCTTGTGCACCGGGATTCCGAGTCTGATCGGAGGGTCTCGCGATGGAGGATTGTCTCTGTGGTTCGTAAGCTTGTCATGGGCTAAGTTGGGACACCCCTGCAGGGTTTAAACTTTCGAAAGCCGTGCCCGCGGTTATGTGGCAGATGGGAATTTGTTAATATCCGGTTGTAGAGGACTTGAAGTAAACTCAATGAAAATACACCAACCGCGTGCGTAACCGTGACTGTCTCTTTTCGGGGAAGTTCGAGAGGAGAACACGGTTGGGTTATGTTTGAACGTAAGTAGTTCAGGATCACTTATTGATCATTATTAGTTCGCGACCGTTTGCGTAGTTTCTCATCTTATTCTTGTATTCGTAAGTTAGCCACCATACTTGCTTAGTCGCTTGCTGCAACCTCACCACTTATCCTTTCCATACCCATTAAGCTTTGCTAGTCTTTATACCCATGGTAATGGGATTGCTGAGTCCTCGTGGCTCACAGATTACTACACCAAAAGTTGCAGGTAAAGGTAATGCGATGCTCTGAGGCGAGTGCGATGCTTGATTGCTTTTGGAGTTCTTCTTCTTCGATCAAGGGAAATAGGTTCCGGGTCGGGGAGCCTAGGCTAGCAGGGTGGATGTTGTTCTTTTTTTCGTTTGATTTCATCCGTAGTCGGATCCTACTCTTCTGCATGATGAATGTTATGTATTGATGTATTATTGTATGAATGTTGTAACTTGTGGCGAGTGTAAGCCTTTATCTCGTATTCCCATCTATTTAGTACATGATATGTTGTAATGATATCCACCTTGCTATGCGCTCGAAATGCGGTTGTGCCCGAATCACGAGTTCATCACGTGATCGGGATAGAATCGCATCTTGGGCGCTACAAGTTGGTATCAGAGCCTTACCGACTTTAGGAGCCCCCTTGATTGATCGAATCGCTGACGTTGTTGAGTCTAGAACAAAATTGTTTTGAGTCTTAGGATTATATATATCGGAGAGTAGGATTCTTTTTACTCCTCAGCCCCTTCGTCGCTCTGGTGAGGTCTCCTGACGTAGATGTTTTGACTTTCCTCTCCTCATTTTCACTAATTTTTTAGGATCACGCGGGTATCTTGGGATCGTTCTGATATTCTTGTGACGAGAACATTGTTCTTGGTGCCTCCTGACATTTAGAGGTTGTGGCAGTGTCCCGGGGAGTTGAGTTCTGAGGTGTTGTCGTCACAATTTTATCGTTGCAGTTCCGGTATACCTGAGCTCGCCGACATCGAAAATCTCTTATATGCAGTTATTGGTGAGATAACCTCGACGCCACCCAGTACTGGGGAGGGAGTTCGGGAGTATTGCCACAACTCATATATCGGATGCTTTTCGAAGGTCGAGGTACACGATTTTCGGAGTTTTCTTGGTTATGTGTTGACGGATGGATACAGTTGGAGCGTAGGGCTTGTTAGTTGTGTGATATATATTGTGCCTCCCTGTATCCCCAACATCAGATGGCATAACCAGAAAGTTTCGGGAGTTAATAGGTGGGAATTCAAGTAGCTCCTAGAATATCTTTCCGACAGATGCATGATATGGGATTGGGTAAATCTCTATCATATGTTTGTTTCCGGCTAATTTTCCAAGCCAAATCCTTTGTTTTGTTTTGGTTTGTGGTAGTCGAGTTGCTTCAATGTCAAGTGTTGATTCCATACCTGCCCTAAGCGGTGTTCTCATATTTCTACGTGGATGCTAATCCTTCTTGTTTATCAAGATTGTCATGTCAATTCATCCAAGTGATTAATTCCTTATTCCGGAGGTTCATCAAAATTCTTGGTTTCAATTGTTCCATCTTTCTTTTTCCGGAGTTCCAAGTTTTCTTGGTTATGTCATCGCAAAGATCCATCTAAATCATTTCAAGGCTTCATCTTGTTCTTTTCAAATTTCCTTTCGTTGGATCATTCTTTTATTACCAGAGTTCTCACAAAGGCTCAACAGAGTGGTTCATTAAGGATTTAATTCATTCTTCAAGTGTTCGTCAACATCCTTGTTGGAGAGGATCAAGCATTTTTCATCGTGCATTTCAAAGTCAATTCTTTCTACCTTATCTTTGAGGTGGTGTTATGTCACTCTTGACAATTTCCTTCAGGTTTCATGATTCACAAGTTGTCAGGAATGAGATATTTAAACGCATCATTTTCTCTTCGTCCAGGAGATCCTTTGCAACCCATCAATCTCTTCATTGGAGTTATCTTGGGTTATATTTCATCTAAAGCGTTCCCTAAGGAATGTTGCTATTGTGGCACCTATCGATAATCCAAGTTTCCTCCTATTCTCTTGGTAAAAGAAGTTTTCATCTCTTCGTTGCTCTCAAGCAAGCAATTGATTCTGTTAGTGGCAAAATTTCACCTTTTGAGATGTTTTCCATAAGCCCACAACAAGCTTATTCTTTTCGTTGTTGATTCTCCATCAGCTCCGTTCAATCCTTCTTTGTAAGGATGCTTTTCAAATTCAATTGTGGTAGAAGACGTCATTTTCTTCTCAATTCTTTTCCTTCCAATGGTCCAACTTCTATTCTTTCGTTCCGGAGGCCTGGTGATGTTGCTCTCTTCGACGCATCGTCTTGTTTTGTCAAGATCATGCTCTTTTATTGTTTATCAATTTAACCGGAGTGTTGTGTCTATCATTCCTCTTTTAACCGGAGTCTCATCCAAGTTCTTTCATTTTGCCAAGTTCATATTCTATTCCTTCCATTTCCAACCAGAGTGTTGTCGTAATTGTTTTGTTCTTTATCATTCCTTGTACATCTCGTTTCAACCGGAGTGCTTGCATGTACTTCTTCTCCATTGTAACCCTTTTTCTTATGTCTTTCAACCTACAAGGTTCTTGTAATGTTCCTTGTTCCTCTGGCTGAACGGAGTGTTTTAAATTTTGTTCACCTTCGTCGTGTCATTTCTTCAAGCTTTGCGACCTCTCAAGGTTATTTGGTTTCACTCGTTTGTCGAAGAAGCAACTTGTATTACCTCTTCTCTTCCTCTTCCGTTTGTCATCCCTAGATCTCGGGGCGAGATCTCTTGTAAGTGGAGGAGAGTTGTAACACCCCGAGACCGATGCTCCAGACGCCTTCCATGTTTCTCGTTGTCGCCGTGTGATTTATTTGTTTGTTGCATTCATCATCGCATCATCCGCATTGCATACGCATGTTTTCATAAAACTCTTCCAGCAAGGCCCAACATTGGTTTTACCATTTGCCTAATAACAACTAAAACTTGCATAGGGACTTTCCGGACCCCGAGGATTTTTAATCAATCCCCCGGGCCAGTGCTCCTCCGAGTGTTGGTCCAAACCGGGCGATGTCTGGCGCCCCCTGGGCAACCAAGGTCTCAGCCAACCCGACGTCTTGCCCATCCGGTGTGCCCTGAGAACGAGATACGTGCGGCTCCTATCAGGATTTGTCGGTACATCGGGAGGTCTTGCTGGTTTTGTTTTACCATTGTCGAAATGTCTTGTGCACCGGGATTCCGAGTCTGATTGGAGGGTCCCGCGATGGAGGATTGCCTCCGCGGATCGTGAGCTTGTCATGGGCTAAGTTGGGACACCCCTGCAGGGTTTAAACTTTCGAAAGCCGTGCCCGCGGTTATGTGGCAGATGGGAATTTGTTAATATCCGGTTGTAGAGGACTTGAAGTAAACTCAATTAAAATACACCAACCGCGTGCGTAACCGTGACTATCTCTTTTCGGGGAAGTTCGAGAGGAGAACACGGTTGGGCTATGTTTGAACGTAAGTAGTTCAGGATCATTTATTGATCATTATTAGTTCGCGACCGTTTGCGTAGTTTCTCATCTTATTCTTGTATTCGTAAGTTAGCCACCATACTTGCTTAGTCCCTTGCTGCAACCTCACCACTTATCCTTTCCATACCCATTAAGCTTTGCTAGTCTTGATACCCATGGTAATGGGATTGCTGAGTCCTCGTGGCTCACAGATTACTACACCAACAGTTGCAGGTACAGGTAATGCGATGCTCTGACACGAGTGTGATGCTTGATTGCTTTTGGAGTTCTTCTTCTTCGATCAAGGGAAATAGGTTCCGGGTCGGGGAGCCTGGGCTAGCAGGGTGGATGTCGTTCTTTTTTTTTTTCCGTTTGATTTCATCCATAGTCGGATCCTACTCTTCTGCATGATGAATGTTATGTATTGACGTATTGTTGTATGAATGTTGTAACTTGTGGCGAGTGTAAGCCTTTATCTCGTATTCCCATCTATTCAGTACATGGTATGTTGTAATGATATCCACCTTGCTATGCGCTCGAAATGCGGTTGTGCCCCAATCACGAGTTCATCACGTGACCGGGATAGAATCGCATCTTGGGCGCTACAGCATCGCAGCCCCAAACTTTAAGAAACAACAGCTTAGGTTTCTTGCCAAACCACAGTTCATATGGCATTGTCTCAACGGATTTAGATGGTGCCCTATTTAACGTGAATGCAGCCGTCTCTAAAGCATAACCCCAAAACGATAGTGGTAAATTGGTAAGAGACATCATATACCACACCATATCTAATAAAGTACGGTTACGACGTTCGGACACACCTTTACACTGTGGTGTTCCAGGTGGCATAAGTTGCGAAACTATTCCACATTGTTTCAAATGAAGACCAAACTCATAACTCAAATATTCACCTCCACGATCAGATCATAGAAACTTTATTTTCTTGTTACGATGATTTTCCATTTCACTCTAAAATTCTTTGAACCTTTCAAATGTTTCAGACTTATGTTTCATTAAATAGATATACCCATATGTGCTCAAATCATCTGTGAAGGTCAGCAAATAATGATACCCGCCGCGAGCCTCAACACTCATCGGACCGCATACATCAGTATGTATTATTTCCAACAAGTCAGTTGCTCGCTCCATTGTTCTGGAGAACGGAGTCTTAGTCATCTTGCGCATGAGGCATGGTTCGCAAGCATCAAGTGATTCATAATCAAGCGATTCCAAAAGCCCATCAGCATGGAGTTTCTTCATGCGCTTTACACCAATATGACCTAAACGGCAGTACCACAAATAAGTTGCACTATCATTATTAACTTTGCATCTTTTGGCTTCAATATTATGAATATGTGTATCACTACAATCGAGATTCAACAAAAATAGACCACTCATCAAGGGTGCATGACCATAAAAGATATTACTCATATAAATTATTCTCTGATTTAAATGAATAATCATCTCGCATCAAACAAGATACAGATATAATGTTCATGCTCAACGCTGGCACCAAATAACAATTATTTAGGTCTAAAATTAATCCCGAAGGTAGATGTAGAGGTAGCGTGCCGACGGCGATCACATCGACTTTGGAACCATTTCCCACGCGCATCATCACCTCGTCCTTAGCCAATCTTCGTTTAATCCGTAGCCCCTGTTTCGAGCGGCAAATATGAGCAACAGAACCAGTATCAAATACCCAGGCGCTACTACGAGCATTAGTAAGGTACACATCAATAACATGTATATCAAATATACCTTTCACTTTGCCATCCTTCTTATCCGCCAAATACTTGGGGCAGTTCCGCTTCTAGTGACCAGTCCCTTTGTAGTAGAAGCACTCAGTTTCAGGCTTAGGTCCAGACTTGGGCTTCTTCCCGGGAGTAGCAACTTGCTTGCTATTCTTCTTGAAGTTCCCCTTCTTCCCTTTGCCCTTTTTCTTGAAACTAGTGGTCTCACTACTGGAATCAGCTAATTTGCCATCTGCCGGCTCTTTGCCGTCTGCTAGCTGATGGCAAAGAAGCTCTTTGCCATCAGCTACCCAAAAGCAGACGGCAAAGAAACGACAGACGGCAAAGAAGCTCTTTGCCATCTGCGAGCTCTTTGCCGTCAGCCAGCAGACGACAAAGATTCTTTGCCGTCCGCTGGCAGACGGCAAAGAGTGAGGTGGCCCCCACCCCCGCTCGTTTGGAAAAAACTTAACGGCCCACCTCTTTGCCGTCCGCTAGCAGACGGCAAAGAGGCAAAAAGGGCGGACGACAAAGATAGGCGGACGGCAAAGAGGGCACTACCTAACGGCCCGTACCCCCCGCCCGTTACTCACTTCTTCTCTCCTCGCCGTTCTCTCCTCCCACCCCCCCCGCCGCCGCCGCCCACCCCGCCCCGGCCCCCCGCCGCCCCGGCCCGACCTCCACCGCACCCTCGCCGCCTCGACCTCCACCGCACCCTCGCCGCCTCTTCCACATCGCCCCGCCCACACCAGCCCGTGTCGCCGCCGCCGACCCTGTCCGGCGTAGCCGGCCTCCCCGCCGCCCCGCACCCCTCCCCAACCTCCATCGCGGCCCCGCCGCTCCTTCCACGTCGGCCAGCCGCGCCGCGGCCGTCCAAGCCCCGTACCGCCGCGCCCGTCCCCGCCCCCGACGGCCGACCAACCGCCGCTGCCGCTGCAGCCGCGGGTCGACCGCCCCCCGAGGAGCGCCGCCCATCGCTGCCCCTCCCCTCCCCATCGCTGCGTCGCCTTGCTGCCGCCCCGTCGCCGCCCCCTCCCCGACCCGTCGCCGCCCCCCACGGTGAGCCCCTGCCGCCCCCCTGTGTCCTATTTTTTTTTTAGTTTTTTTGTTTTTCTTTTCTGTTTAGATAAGGTTTTTTAGTTTAAGTTTTTTCAGTTTAGAATTAATTAGTTTAGGTTATTTAGTTTAATTAGTTTAGGTTTAATTAGTTTAAATAGTTTAGTTTTAATTAGTTTAGGTTTTTAGTTTAGGTTTAGGTTATATAGTTAGCTAGATTAGATTAATTAGATTGGATTATATTAGACTAGTGTTAGGTTTTAGTTAAATAGTCATAATTAAAGGAAGTGAAAAAAGATGAAAAAAGAAGACGAAAAGTAGAATAAGTAGAAGGGGGAAGAAGAAGAAGAAGAAGAGGAGGAGGAGGAGGAGGAGGAGGAGGAGAAAGAAGAAGAAGAAGAAGAAGAAGAAGAAGAAGAAGAAGAAGAAGAAGAAGAAGAAGAAGAAGAAGAAAAGAAGTAGAAGACGGGGGATGAGAAGAAGTAGAAGAATGAGAAGAAGTAGAAGTAGTAGAAGAATGAGAAGACCCCCTGACCCCCTGACCCCCCAACCCCGACACCACACCCCGACACCCGACCCCGACTCCACCCCGACACCCGACCCCCTAACCCCCTGACCCCGACACGACACCCCGACCCCCCGACCCCGAAACAGCACCCCGACACCGACACGACACCCCGACCCCCGACACGACACCCCCGACACCCCGACCCCGAACTGGTTATTAATTGTACTAATCAATATTGTCTCATTTGATTGCAGACATTCTACAGGTGTGAGGAGGGATACGAGGAGGACACGGCACATGTTATCGAGAACGTCTGCAAGCGCCTACTCCAGAACTTACGGCACGAGGCTCGGGTGCAGGCTGTTCGAGACTACTACGCCTTGCGTGGTATCAAGAAGACCAAGCCGGCGTGCCGCGATAAGTTCCTGAGTAAGGAGCAGTACATGAAGGTAATTCTTAAGGCCTTCTACTTAAGTTCCTTCATTTAGTAATTCTTAGCCGTAGCGCTCAAGTTTCTATTTGCTAACTTAGGCGCCTCCGAGATGGTGTGCAGATCGGATGGATTGTTGGGAGGTGTTGGTCGATGAGTGGTGCTCAAAAGAATGGCTAGCCCTCCACAACAAGGCCAAGGACAAACGTGCCCAAATGGAAGGTGTGCCACACCATCAAGGCAGCTCCAACTTATATCAGTTCGGGCGCAACTGGGTATGTGGTTTGCTTCATGATTCATGCAATTCATTCATCATGCTAGCTTGAGCCCTTTAATTACTAATTTTCATTGTTTCTCTCTTTCAGGCACGCTACAATAAGGCGGATAAGGTGCCAGAGGTATACGACCTGTATGCCATGGCCCACACTGCCTCTTTCAAGAAAGTCAAGGCTTTCTCTCAGTCTGACCTCGATGACGCAAACAACTTCACCAACATCTCCTCCCACAACAAGCTCGTGAGATATAGAGATGAGAGGAAGGCGAGGAAAGGGGAGGACTTTAATCCGAGCCAGGGTCCCATTGATCCAGAGCTGGTGATGATATCTGGTGCGGGAGGTCCCATGGCTCCATAGCCATTGGAGATGGACTTATCCGTTGTCCTAGCACTCTCCCGGAGATCAAGGCGCGCCAGTCGAGCTCCGCTCCTGAGATAAGGCCTCGTGAACGGCCAGTGCAACTCGCCATCAAGGTTAGTGATACGTACTCAGTTATCTTTCTCCATTACATTGTGTGCGCTTCCATCAATGATTACAAATGGTCATGTGAGTGGTGTTGCAGGCTGCTATATAGATTGAGAGAGATAGAACGGAGAAACTTCTGGAGGAGGCGGCGGAGAGGCAGCGGGAGATGGAGGAGAGGACGAGAAAGATGATGGAGGAGGAGAGGGCACGGAATGACATGCAGGCAAGGGCCATGTACGAGCTCCTTGTGGTAAGTTTCTTCTGCAGATTACTTGCTAGTCTTAACATTTGAGTCTCATTACTAACTAGTATGACTCTGTTGTGAAAACCAAATGTGCAGTCTGTGTGCGAGAAGTCCGGTCAGCCCGCTCCGCCAATGCCAGTGATTGCTCCTGGGAGCACGGTGAGTTTAATTTGAATGGACATTACTTGCTAGTCTTAACATTTGAGTGTCATAATGCTAACGAGACATTGGAAATGATCTTTGGTGCAGCTTAACTCCAGAAACGCATCGCACAATCCTTCTCCAGGTAGCGGCACTAGCCACCCCGCTCCTACACCTCCCTGATCACGGTAAGTTTCTCTACTGTTTTGCTTAACAAATGCATAAAGACCTAGACTTAGCTTTATTTCCTCCAATATGCTTACCATAATGACCTAGAGTTAGCTTCTTTTCCTCCAAAATGACCCATTTTACCTAGGTTAGCTTATAAATGATGCAGTTCATCCAAGTTAGCTAAAAAATGACCCATTTTACCTAGACTAGCTCCTAAATGATCCATTTTACCTATGTTAGCTTTAAAATGGCCCATTTCACGTAGGTTAACTCCAAAATGACCCATCTTACCTAGGTTATCTCATAAACGATCCATTTCAACTAATTTAGCTCATAAATGATCCATTTGACCTAAGTGAGCTAAAAACGATCCATTTCACCTAAATTAGCTCTTAAATGATCCATTTCACCTAAGTTAGCTCAAAAAGATTCATTTCAACTAAATTAGCTCATAAATGATCCATTTCAACTAAATTAGCTCATAAATGATCCATTTCAACTAAATTAGCTCATAAATGATCCATTTCAACAAAGTTAGCTCAAAAACGATCCATTTCAACTAAGTTAGCTCATAAATGATCCATTTGACCTAAGTGAGCTAAAAAACGATCCATTTCACCTTAGTTACCTCAAAGACGATCCATTTGACCTTAGTTAGCTCATAAACGACCCATTTCAACTTAGTTAGCTCATATATGATCCATTTCATGTAAGTTAGCCCATAAATGACATACTCTTCTTGTTCTAGTCTTCTTCTTGTTCTAGTCACCTATTTCTAACTTTCTTATTTTTCATTTTGCAGATTTCATTCACTTGACGAAAGCTTGCATAGATGGAGTGCTCCTTATCCCTTTCTCTGTTTCTTTTGTATCGTTGAACTATGCATGTATCTTGGTAGTTGGATGAACTATGCTATGTATGATGGAACTTGGTAGTTGGATGGAACATATGTGATGGAACTATGTATGATGGAACTCTGCATGTTGGATATCTATGTGATGGAACTATGTCATATATATCTTATATGTTTGCTGTGAAATATATCTGTATATGTCATATATATTTGTGATGAAAATTGTTGGATTTAATAAAAAACAGAAAAAAGCCAATATGCAGGCTCTTTGCCGTTTGCCACCGACGGCAACGGGCTCTTTGTCGTCTGCCGCGGACGGCAAAGAGGCCACGTGGCATCCACCTGTGCTTCCTGGGAGCTGACCAATTTGGTCAATTTGCCTACAGTGGCAGACGGCAAAGAGTAAAAGAGTTTGCCGTCAGCGGCGGACGGCAAAGGCCTGCCATGTGTTGACGTGTAGATGACATCATACGGCGGACGGCAAAGACACTAGAAAGTTTGCCGTCCGCTAGCGGACGACAAAGGCACTAGAAAATTTGCCGTCCGCTGGCGGACGGCAAAGGCCTGCCATTAGCCACTTAACGGACTGAGAGCACAATTTTTGCCGTCCGCTCTCTTTGCCGTCCGTTGCAGACGGCAAAGGGGCTTTGCCGTCAGCCGCCAGGAAGCAGACGGCAAAGTAGCTGTTTACCGTAGCCTACTTTGCCGGAGCCTTTTGCCGTCCGCGGCTGACGACAAAGGCCTTTGCCGTCCGCCGTTCGTGCCTTTGCCGTCCGCCGTGGCAGACGGCAAAATAGCTGATTCCTGTAGTGTCTTGTTAACCATCAACACTTGATGCTCCTTCTTGATTTCTACCTCCGCAGCCTTTAGCATCACGAAGAGCAAGGGAATTGTCTTATCCATCCCTTGCATATTATAGTTCATCACGAAGCCTTTATAGCTTGGTGGCAGTGATTGAAGAACTCTGTCAATGACACTAATATCAGGAAGATTAACTCCTAGCTGAGTCAAGTGGTTATGGTACCCAGACATTTTGAGTATGGTCACTGACAGAACTGTTCTCCTCCATCTTGCAGCTATAGAACTTGTTGGAGACTTCATATCTCTCAACTCGGGCATTTGCTTCAAATATTAACTTCAACTCCTGGATCATCTCATATGCTCCATGACATTCAAAACATCTTTGAAGTCCCGATTCTAAGCCGTAAAGCATGGCACACTGAACTATTGAGTAGTCATCAACTTTAGCTTGCCAGACGTTCATAACGTCCGGAGTTGCTCCTGCAGTGGGCCTTGCACCTAGCGGTGCTTCCAGGACGTAATTCTTCTATGCAGCAATGAGGATAATCCTCAAGTTACGGACCCAGTCCATGTAGTTGCTACCATCATCTTTCAACTTAGCTTTCTCTAGGAACGCATTAAAATTCAAGGGAACGGTAGCACGTGCCATTGATCTATAACAACATAGATATGCAAAAACTATCAGGACTAAGTTCATGATAAATTAAAGTTCAATTAATCATATTACTTAAGAACTCCCACTTAAATAGACATCCCTCTAGTCATCTAAATGATCACATGATCCATATCAACTAAACCATGTCCGATCATCACGTGAGATGGAGTAGTTTTCAATGGTGAACATCTCTATGTTGATCATATCTACTATATGATTCAAGTTCGACCTTCCGGTCTCAGTGTTCCGAGGCCATATCTGCATATGCGAGGCTCGTCAAGTTTAACCCGACTATTCTGAAGGAAATATGCCCTAGAGGCAACAATAAAGTTGTTATTTATATTTCCTTATATTATGATAAATGTTTATTATTCATGCTAGAATTGTATTAACCGGAAACTTAGTACATGTGTGAATACATAGATAAACAGAGTGTCACTAGTATGCCTCTACTTGACTAGCTCGTTGAATCAAAGATGGTTAAGTTTCCTAGCCATAGACATGAGTTGTCATTTGATTAATGGGATCACATCATTAGAGAATGATGTGATTGACTTGACCCATTCCGTTAGCTTAGCACTTGATCGTTTAGTATATTGCTATTGCTTTCTTCATGACTTATACATGTTCCTATGACTATGAGATTATGCAACTCCCGAATACCGGAGGAACACTTTATGTGCTACCAAACGTCACAACGTAACTGGGTGATTATAAAGGTGCTCTACAGGTGTCTCCGATGGTACTTGTTGAGTTGGCATAGATCGAGATTAGGATTTGTCACTCCGATTGTCGGAGAGGTATCTCTGGGACCTCTCGGTAATGCACATCACTATAAGCCTTGCAAGCAATGTGACTAATAAGTTAGTTGCGGGATGATGCAATAAGGAACGAGTAAAGAGACTTTTCGGTAACGAGATTGAACTAAGTATTAAGATACCGACGATCGAATCTCGGGCAAGTAACATACCGATGACAAAGGGAACAACGTATGTTGTTATGCGGTTTGACCGATAAAGATCTTCGTAGAATATGTGGGAGCCAATATGAACATCCAGGTTCCGCTATTGGTTATTGACCGAAGACGTGTCTCGGTCATGTCTACATAGTTCTCGAACCCGTAGGGTCCGCACGCTTAACGTTCGGTGATGATCGGTATTATGAGTTTATGTGTTTTGATGTATCGAAGATAGTTCGGAGTCCCGGATGTGATCACGGACATGACGAGGAGTCTCGAAATGCTCGAGACATGAAGATTGATATATTGGATGACTATATTCGGACAACGGATGAGTTTCGGGGGTCACCGGATAATTATCGGAGTGCCGGGGGGTTATCGGAACCCCCGGGGGAACTAATGGGCCAACATGGGCCTTGTGAGAGAGAGAGAGGAGGGGCCATAGGGCTGGCCGCGCGCCCTCCCTTGGAAGTCCGAATTGGACAAGGAGGGGGGCGGTGCCCCCTCTTTCCCTCCCTCTCTCCCTCTCCTTCCTTCCCCCTTCCTCCTCCTAGTTGGACCAGGAAAGGGGGAGTCCTACTCCTACTAGGAGGAGGACTCCTCCCCTCCTTGGCGTGCCCCAAGGGCCGGCCGGCCTCCCCCTTGCTCCTTTATATACGGGGGCAGGGGGGCACCCTAGTACACACAAGTTGATCATTGATCTCTTAGCCATGTGCGGTGCCCCCCTCCACCATAATCCACCTTGGTCATATCGTTGCAGTGCTTAGGCGAAGCCCTGCGCCGGTAGCATCATCATCACCGTCATCATGCCGTCGTGCTGACGAAGCTCTCCCTCGACACTCTGCTGGATCGTGAGTTCGTGGGACGTCACCGAGCTGAACGTGTGCAGATCACGGAGGTGCCGTACTTTCGGTACTAGGATCGGTCGATCGTGAAGATGTACGACTATATCAACCGCGTTGTCATAACGCTTCCGCTTACGGCCCACGAGGGTACGTGGACTACACTCTCCCCTCTTGTTGCTATGCATCACCATGATCTTGCGTGTGTGTAGGAATTTTTTTGAAATTACTACGTTCCCCAACAGTGGCATCCGAGCCAGGTTTATGCGTAGATGATATATGCATGAGTAGAACACAAGTGAGTTGTGGGCGGTAATAGTCATACTGCTTACCAGCATGTCATACTTTGATTCGGCGGTATTTTTGGATGAAGCGGCCCGGACCGACATTACGCGTACGCTTACGCGAGACTGGTTCTACCGACGTGCTTCGCACACAGGTGGCTGGCGGGTGTCTGTTTCTCCAACTTTAGTTGAATCGAGTGTGATTACGCCCGGTCATTGTTGAAGGTTAAAACAGCACATACTTGACGAAAAATCCTTGTGGTTTTGATGCGTAGGTAAGAACGGTTCTTGCTCAGCCCGTAGCAGCCACGTAAAACTTGCAACAACAAAGTAGAGGACGTCTAACTTGTTTTTGCAGGGCATGTTGTGATGTGATATGGTCAAGGCATGATGCTAAATTTTATTGTATGAGATGACCATGTTTTGTAACGGACTTATCGGCAACTGGCAAGAGCCATATGGTTGTCGCTTTATTGTATGAAATCAATCGCCATGTAATTGCTTTACTTTATCACTAAGAGGTAGCAATAGTCGTAGAAGCAATAGTTGGCGAGATGACAATGATGCTACGATGGAGATCAAGGTGTCGCGCCGGTGACGATGGTGATCCTGACGGTGCTTTGGAGATGGAGATCAAAGGCACAAGATGATGATGGCCATATCATATCACTTATATTGATTGCATGTGATGTTTATCCTTTATGCATCTTATTTTGCTTAGTTCGACGGAGCATTATAAGATGATCTCTCACTAAATTTCAAGGTACAAGTGTTCTCCCTGAGTATGCACCATTGCGAAAGTCTGTCGTGCCGAGACACCACGTGATGATCGGATGTGATAAGCTCTACGTTCACATACAACGGGTGCAAACCAGTTTTGCACACGCAGAATACTCGGGTTAAACTTGACGAGCCTAGCATATGCAGATATTGCCTCGGAACACTGAGACCGAAAGGCCGAGCGTGAATCATATAGTAGATATGATCAACATAGTGATGTTCACCATTGAAAACTACTCCATATCACGTGATGATCGGACATGGTTTAGTTGATGTGGATCACGTGATCACTTAGATGATTAGAGGGATGTCTATCTAAGTGCTGTTGTTCTGTTGAATTTTAATGCGTTCCTAGAGAAAGCTAAGTTGAAAGATGATGGTAGCAATTACACGGACTGGGTCCGTAACTTGATGATTATCCTCATTGCTGCACGGAAGAATTACATCCTGGAAGCACCGCTAGGTGCCAAACCCGCTGCAGGAGCAATGCGAGATGTTATGAACATCTGGCAGAGCAAAGCTGATGACTACTTGATAGTTCAGTGTGCCATGCTTTACGGCTTAGAACCGAGACTTCAACGATGTTTTGAACGTCATGGAGCATATGAGATGTTCCAGGAGTTGAAGTTAATATTACAAGCAAATGCCCGGATTGGGAGATATGAAGTCTTCAATGAGTTCTATAGCTGTAAAATGAAGGAGAATAGTTCTGTCAGTGAACATATACTCAAAATGTCTGGGTATCATAATCACTTGACTCAGCTGGGAGTTAATCTTCCGGTTGATAGTGTCATTGACAGAGTTCTTCAATCACTGCCACCAAGCTACAAAAGCTTCGTGATGAACTATAATATGCAAGGGATGGATAAGACAATTCCCGAGCTCTTCGCGACGCTAAAGGCTGTGGAGGTAGAAATCAAGAAGGAGCATCAAGTGTTGATGGTCAACAAGACCACCAGTTTCAAGAAAAAGGGTAAAGGGAAGAAGGGGAACTTCAAGAAGAATGGCAAGCAAGTTGCTGCTCAAGTGAAGAAGCCCAAGTCTAGACCTAAGCCTGAGACTGAGTGCTTCTACTGCAAAGGGACTGGTCACTGGAAGCGGAACTGCCCCAAGTATTTGGCGGATAAGAAGGATGGCAAGGTGAACGAAGATATATGTGATATACATGTTATTGATGTGTACCTTACTAATGCTCGCAGTAGCACCTGGGTATTTGATACTGGTTCTGTTGCTAATATTTGCAACTCGAAACAGGGACTATGGATTAAGCGAAGATTGGCTAAGGACGAGGTGACGATGCGCGTGGGAAATGGTTCCAAAGTCGATGTGATTGCGGTCGGCATGCTACCTCTACATCTACCTTCGGGATTAGTTTTAGACCTGAATAATTTTTATTTGGTGCCAGCGTTAAGCATGAACATTATATATGGATCCCGTTTGATGCGAGACAGATATTCATTTAAATCTGAGAATAGTGGTTGTTCTATTTATATGAGTAATATCTTTTATGGTCATGCACCCTTGAAGAGTGGTCTATTTTTATTGAATCTCGATAGTAGTGACACACATATTCATAATATTGAAGCCAAAAGAAGCAGAGTTGATAATGATAGTGCAACTTATTTGTGGCACTGCCGTTTGGGTCATATTGGTGTAATGCGCATGAAGAAAGTCCATTCTGATGGACTTTTGGAATCACTTGATTATGAATCACTTGGTACTTGCGAACCATGCCTCATGGGCAAGATGACTAAAACTCCGTTCTCCGGAACAATGGAGCGAGCAACAGATTTGTTGGAAATCATACATACTGATGTATGCGGACCGATGAATGTTGAGGCTCATGGCGGGTATCCTTATTTTCTTACCTTCACAGATGATTTGAGTACATATGGGTATATCTACTTGATGAAACATAAGTCTGAAACATTTGAAAAGTTCAAAGAATTTCAGAGTGAAGTGGAAAATCATCGTAACAAGAAAATAAAGTTTCTGCGATGTGATCGTGGAGGAGAATATTTGAGTTACGAGTTTGGTCTTCATTTGAAACAATGCGGAATAGTTTCGCAACTCACGCCACCCAGAACACCACAGCCTAATGGTGTGTCCTAACATCATAACCGCACTTTATTAGATATGGTGCGATCTATGATGTCTCTTACAGATTTACCGCTATCGTTTTGGGGTTATGCTTTAGAGACGGTTGCATTCACATTAAGTAGTGCACCATCTAAATCATTGAGACGACACCTTATGAACTGTGGTTTGGCAAGAAACCCAAGTTGTCCTTTCTTAAAGTTTGGGGCTGCGATGCTTATGTGAAAAAGCTTCAACCTGATAAGCTCGAACCCAAATCGGGGAAATGTGTCTTCATAGGATACCCAAAAGAGACTGTTGGGTACACCTTCTATCATAGATCCGAAGGCAAGATATTCGTTGCTAAGAATGGATCCTTTCTGGAGAAGGAGTTTCTCTCGAAAGAAGTGAGTGGGAGGAAAGTAGAACTTGATGAGTTAACTGTACTTGCTCCCTTATTGGAAAGTATTTCATCACAGAAATCAGTTCCTGTGACTCCTACACCAATTAGTGAGGAAGCTAATGATGATGATCATGTAACTTCAGATCAAGTTACTACTGAACCTCGTAGGTCAACCAGAGTAAGATCCGCACCAGAGTGGTACGGTAATCCTGTTCTGGAGGTCATGTTACTTGACCATTACAAACCTAAGAACTATGAGGAAGCGATGATGAGCCTAGATTTCGCGAGATGGCTTGAGGCCATGCAATCTGAAATGGGATCCATGTATGAGAACAAAGTGTGGACTTTGGTTGACTTGCCCGATGATCGGCAAGCCATAGAGAATAAATGGATCTTCAAGAAGAAGACTGATGCTAACGGTAATGTTACTGTCTACAAAGCTCGACTTGTTGCAAAAGGTTTTCGACAAGTTCAAGGAGTTGACTATGATGAGACCTTCTCACCCGTAGCAATGCTTAAGTCCGTCCGAATCATGTTAGCAGTTGCCGCATTTTATGATTATGAAATTTGGCAAATGGATGTAAAAACTGCATTCCTGAAAGGATTTCTGGAAGAAGAGTTGTATATGATGCAACCAAAAGGTTTTATCAATCCAAAGGATGCTAACAAAGTGTGCAAGCTCCAGCGATCCGTTTATGGACTGGTGCAAGCATCTCGTAGTTGGAATAAACGTTTTGATAGTGTGAACAAAGCATATGGTTTTATACAGACTTGTGGAGAGGCATATATTTACAAGAAAGTGAGTGGGAGCTCTGTAGCATTTCTAATATTATATGTGGATGACATATTGTTGATTGGAAATGATATATAATTTCTGGATGGCATAAAAGGATACTTGAACAAGAGTTTTTCAATGAAAGACCTTGGTGAAGTTGCTTATATATTGGGCATCAAGATCTATAGAGATAGATCAAGACGCTTAATTGGACTTTCACAAAGCACATACCTTGATAAAGTTTTGAAGAAGTTCAAAATGGATCAAGCAAAGAAAGGGTTCTTGCCTGTGTTACAAGGTGTGAAGTTGAGTCAGACTCAATGCCCGACCACTTCAGAAGATAGAGAGAAAATGAAAGTCATTCCCTATGCTTCAGCCATAGGTTCTATTATGTATGCAATGCTGTGTACCAGACCTGATGTGTGCCTTGCTATTAGTTTAGCAGGGAGGTACCAAAGTAATCCAGGAGTGGATCACTGGACAACGGTCAAGAACATCCTGAAATACCTGAAAAGGACTAAGGATATGTTTCTCATTTATGGAGGTGACAAAGAGCTCATCGTAAATGGTTACGTCGACGCAATCTTTGACACTGATCCGGATGACTCTAAGTCACAAACCGGATACGTCTTTATATTGAACGGTGGAGCTGCCAGTTGGTGCAGTTCTAAGCAAAGCATCGTGGCGGGATCTACGTGTGAAGCGGAGTACATAGCTGCTTCGGAAGCAGCAAATGAAGGAGTCTGGATGAAGGAGTTCATATCCGATCTAGGTGTCATACCTAGTGCATCGGGTCCAATGAAAATCTTTTGTGACAATACTGGTGCAATTGCCTTGGCAAAGGAATCCGAAATTCACAAGAGAACCAAGCACATCAAGAGACGCTTCAATTCCATCCGCGATCAAGTCAAGGAGGGAGACATAGAGATTTGCAAGATACATACGGATCTGAATGTTGCAGACCCATTGACTAAGCCTCTCTCATGAGCAAAACATGATCAGCACCAAGACTCCATGGGTGTTAGAATCATTACTGTGTAATCTAGATTATTGACTCTAGTGCAAGTGGGAGACTAAAGGAAATATGCCCTAGAGGCTATAATAAAGTTGTTATTTATATTTCCTTATATCTTGATAAATGTTTATTATTCATGCTAGAATTGTATTAACCGGAAACTTAGTACATGTGTGAATACATAGACAAATAGAGTGTCACTAGTATGTCTCTACTTGACTAGCTTGTTAATCAAAGATGGTTAAGTTTCCTAGCCATAGACATGAGTTGTCATTTGATTAACGGGATCACATCATTAGAGAATGATGTGATTGACATGACCCATCCGTTAGCTTAGCACGATGATCGTTTAGTTTGTTGCTATTGCTTTCTTCATGACTTATACATGTTCCTATGACTATGAGATTATACAACTCCCGAATACCGGAGGAACACTTTATGTGCTACCAAACGTCACAACGTAACTGGGTGATTATAAAGGTGCTCTACAGGTGTCTCCGATGGTACTTGTTGAGTTGGCATAGATCGAGATTAGGATTTGTCACTCCGATTGTCGGAGAGGTATCTCTGGGACCTCTCGGTAATGCACATCACTATAAGCCTTGCAAGCAATGTGACTAATAAGTTAGTTGCGGGATGATGCAATAAGGAACGAGTAAAGAGACTTTTCGGTAACAAGATTGAACTAAGTATTAAGATACCGACGATCGAATCTCGGGCAAGTAACATACCGATGACAAAGGGAACAACGTATGTTGTTATGCGGTTTGACCGATAAAGATCTTCGTAGAATATGTGGGAGCCAATATGAACATCCAGGTTCCGCTATTGGTTATTGACCGAAGACGTGTCTCGGTCATGTCTACATAGTTCTCGAACCCGTAGGGTCCGCACGCTTAACGTTCGGTGATGATCGGTATTATGAGTTTATGTGTTTTGATGTATCGAAGATAGTTCGGAGTCCCGGATGTGATCACGGACATGACGAGGAGTCTCGAAATGCTCGAGACATGAAGATTGATATATTGGAAGCCTATGTTTGGACAACGAAAAGGTTACGGATGAGTTCGGACATTTTCCGGAGTACCGGGGGTTACCGGAACCCCCCGAGGAGTTAATGGGCCTTAATGGGCCATGGTGGTAGAGAGGAGGAGGCGGCCAAGTGGGAGGCGCGCGCCCCCCAAGCCCAATCTGAATTGGGGGGGGGGCTGAGGGAGTCCTGGACTAAGGGGTCCTCGGGCGTCCGGCCTGTTAGCCATGGGCGGACTGATGGGCTGTGAAGATACGATGACCGAAGACTGCACCCATGTTCGGATGGGACTCTCCTTGGCGTGGAATGCAAGCTTGGTGACCAAATATGTAGTTTCCTTTCTCTGTAACTGACCTTGTGTAACCCTAGATCCTCCCGGTGTCTATATAAACCGAAGGACTTAGTCCAGAGGGGATATATTCATTACCATAGTCATACAGGCTAGACTTCTAGGGTTTAGCCATTATGATCTCGTGGTAGATCAACTCTTGTAATACTCATATTCATCAAGATCAATCAAGCAGGAAGTAGGGTATTACCTCCATAGAGAGGGCCCAAACCTGGGTAAACATCGTGTCCCCTATCTCCTGTTACCATCGACCTTAGACGCACAGTTCGGGACCCCCTACTCGAGATCCGCCGGTTTTGACACCGACATTGGTGCTTTCATTGAGAGTTCCACTATGCCATCCCCAAAAGGTTTGATGGCCCCTTCAATCGTCAACGACAATGCTGTCCAAGGAGAAACCATCCTCCCCGAACAGATCTTCGTGTTCGGCGGCTTCACACTGCGGGCCAACTTGCTTGGCCATCTAGAGCAGATCGATAGCTACGCCCCTGGACATCAGGTCAGATTCGGAAGCTTGAACTACGTCACGGACATCCGTGGAGACTTGATCTTCAACGGATTTGAGACCGCGGCGATCGCCCCTTGTCGCCCCGATGAACATGACTAGATATGCCATCGAACCGCATCCAGGAGATGGCTTCCGTAACTGCTCTGGCTTTAGATCTGAAGCAGCCCGCACCCTCCGAGGACGGGAGGCTCAACCCCGCCGCGGAGGTCGCAAATTCCGCGACATTGGAGCCGCACACAGTCTTAACATCACCCGACATCTGTGTCACCGGAGTTCCGGACTCGCCTCCGGCTATAAGTTCCGAACCATGTGAGTCCGCGGACACCGAACTTGATCGATTATCGATCTTCGAATTCAGCGCCGCAGACATCTTCCAGCATTCGCCCTTGGGCGATGTGCTAAATTCATTAAGAAATTTGTCCTTGGTGGGGGACTCGCTGCCGAATTATGTCCGGTTTGAACTGGAGGCTGATGATGGGGGAGAATTTCGCTTCCCACCCACCACCCACTTCATAGCCACTGTCGAAGACTTAACCGACACGCTTGACTATGACTCCGAAGACATCGACGGTATGGACGACGATGCCAGAGACGAGGAGGCCCAAAACCTGCCGTTCACTGGACGATGGACGACCACTTCCTCATATGACCTATACATGGTAGATACGCCGAAAAATAATAGCGGCGATGACAAGGAAAACCCAGCAAAGGAGGACCCTCCTAAAACACAACCAAAGGGCCGACGTCAGGGGCGCCGCTCTAAATCACGCCGCATCAGAGACAGCAACATCAGCACAGGAGATGACAACACTCCGGATGGTGCCGAAGACACAAAAGAATCTGATGAACAAACTGGCGAACAAGACAATCGGGAATCAGGGCATGTCAGCCCTGACGAACAGGCCATAGAAGAAGACTCGGAGGACGGTAGTTACCGTCCGCCCTCCGAGGAGGAGGTGAGCCTCGGCAACAAAGACTTCATCGAGCCTGAGGAACCTCTGGAGCAGGAGCGCTTTAAGCTTCAGCTAATAGCCACTGCGAGGAGCCTGAAAAAGAAGCAGCAGCAGCTTCAACCCGATCAAGACCTGCTCAATGACAGATGGACCGATGTCCTGGCAGCCGAGGAATACGACCTTAAATGCCCAACCAAAAGTTACCCGAAGCGCAGATTGCTACCTCAGTTCGACGATGAGGCGCCAGGCCCCGCACCAGCATCACGCAATGCGGTTGATCGGCCACCGCGCGGTCGGGATAAAACGGCAACCCGAGCCGAAAACCAGACTGTCCCACCCCGCCGTAAAGGCAGGGATAAGACAACTCGGGGCTATACATATGACCTTCGTCAAGACCTGGACAATGGAGCAGGACATACAAGATCGATCTACGGATCGCGAGGACGTGCCTTGACACGCGAGGACGGCTATCTATTCGGACGTGACAAACCTAGTCATGCCCGGGCCGAAAACCGCAGACGGACTCCATCAGAGCTACGTCGCGAGGCGGCCCGATATAGAGGCGCCGCACACCCTCTTTGCTTCACTGAGGAAGTAATGGATCATGAATTCCCAGAAGGGTTTAAACCCGTAAACATCGAATCATACGATGGAACAACCGATCCCGCGGTATGGATCGAGGATTTTATTCTCCACATCCACATGGCCCGTGGGGATGATCTTCACGCCATCAAATACCTCCCACTAAAACTCAAAGGGCCAGCTCGGCACTGGCTAAACAGTCTACCCGAAAATTCTATCGGCAGGTGGGAGGACTTGGAAGAAGCTTTTCTCGACAACTTCCAAGGTACATATGTCCGGCCACCAGATGCCGATGACTTGAGTCACATAGTCCAACAGCCTGGAGAGTCTGCCAGGAAATTCTGGACTAGGTTCCTAACTAAAAAGAACCAGATCATCGACTGTTCGGATGCCGAAGCCCTAGCGGCCTTCAAACATAGCATCCGTGACGAATGGCTCGCCCACCACCTCGGCTAGGAAAAGCCAAAATCCATGGCAGCCCTCACGGCACTCATGACCCGCTTCTGCGCGGGAGAGGATAGTTGGCTGGCCCATAGCTAAAATATTGCAAGTGACACGGGCACCTCCGAGGCCAAAAATAGCAACGGCAAGCTCCGACGCAGCAGACACAAGCGCCGAAGTAATGGTGACAACACCGATGACACGACAGTCAATGCCGGATTCAGTGGTTCCAAGTCCGGTCAGCGGAAGAAGCCATATAAAAGAAACAATCAGGGACCATCAAGCTTGGATCGCATACTCAATCGTCCGTGCCAAATCCATGGCACCTATGATAAACCAGCCAATCATACCAACAGAGATTGTTGGGTCTTTAAACAGGCTGGCAAGTTGAATGCCGAGAACAAAGAAAAGGGATCGCAAAGCAAGGACGATGACGAGGAGCCCCGACAACCGAACACAGGGGGACAAAAGAAGTTCCCCCCCAGGTCAAATCGGTGAATATGATATATGCTACACACATCCCCAAGAGGGAGCGCAAGCGCACGCTCAGGGACGTCTATGCGATAGAGCCAGTCGCCCCAAAATTTAATCCATGGTCGTCATGCCCAATCACTTTTGATCGACAGGACCATCCGACCAGTATCCGTCATGGCAGTTCAGCCGCATTGGTCCTTGACCCAATAATTGACGGATTCCACCTAACGCGAGTCCTTATGGACGGCGGCAGCAGCCTGAACCTGCTCTATCAGGATACAGTGCGCAAAATGGGCATTAACCCATCACAGATCAAGCCCACAAAGACCACCTTCAAAGGAGTCATACCAGGTGTAGAGGCTCGCTGTACGGGCTCAATTACGCTAGAGGTTGTCTTCGGATCCCCGGACAACTTCAGAAGTGAGGAGTTAATCTTTGACATCGTCCCTTTTTGCAGCGGCTATCACGCACTGCTCGGACGAACCGCATTTGCTTGATTCAATGCGGTGCCTCATTACGCCTACCTCAAGCTCAAGATGCCCGGGCACGCGGCGTCATAACAGTTAATGGAAACACAGAACGTTCCCTCCATACCAAGGAACACACCGCTGCCTTAGCAGCAGAAGCACAAAGCAGCCTTTTAAAGCAGAACCTTAATTCAGCGGCCAAGCTCCCGGACACTGTCAAGAGGGTCCGGACCATCCTACAGCATGACAGCTCGGCTCGTCAGGAGCTCGACTAGCAATCCGGCCTCTGTCTCAGTCTCGATCAAGTGGTGGCATTTGTGTCGCGCGTACATAACTACGCACTCAAAATTCCATGGGCATCGACGGAGGCATAGCTAGCTTGTGATCCACAGTACGGCTCAACCGGCACCGGACACACACATACTTTCACTTTTATTCGTTTCCTTTTCAGGTTTCCTTTCCGCAGACCTTCCCTGATGGCTAGATCACCGGTCCCCTTGAAGGACAAATACACCAAGATGGCAAGAAGCACAAGCGTATTGGGGAATTTCAAGGTGGTTTCTCTAACAATCACTTTACCTGTTTTCAGGACCCACATGCAGCTCTTCATTGGTTTTTGGCACGTTAAATAGCCGGTTGCTTAATACACTATTTGTATCAATGCGCTTTGACGTATTAATAAAATTGCAACGAGAACAGATCGCGGCCCAAATTCTGCGGCCCTAGCTCATTACCTTTGCTCCTTTTCTGTTTTATTCTTTGTTCATAAGCCTTATCAGACAACACCCGTACACTTTGGTACGTTTTGTATTTGCCAGGGGCTTCATAGCACCCCGCACTACGACAACAAAAGTCCGAGCACTTTCTATAGTATAGTTCGGCACCCCGAATTTAGCACTATATGCATTGGCTCCGAATCATGTCTTTGGTCAATAGTTGGGTTGCCCGTCTCTTGTGCTTGCTATCTTACGTTCCGCTATATCGGCTAAGGTAGTAAGGGAGAACTACTGCGATTGTGCCCTGGTTTACCCAAAGGAGCACCTCAGTAGAGAAAGCCAAAAACTGACTGTCATGATGCGGCGAGAGCCGGTCAGCTCTTCGGAGGTTGCAAATCATTGGAGATTTCTTCCGCGTTACGCGAAGGATCGGTACTTCCCGATCAGGCGCTGATAAGCGCTCTAGTTCGAATACTACGGGCTGCAACATTTTTATTGTCAAACTCCTATGGCTAAGTGAGGGCGTTAAAGCCGCATAGTCTGATTGCCTAGTTCGTTGCGCTAAACAACTCCTTTAAGGACCATATAATTGGATCAAGAGTGTTTAGCTTCCATCCCGAACACCCCCGTACTACCTGCATGGGGGCAGAAGCCGACGACTGGCCAACCCTCAGATTTCATGCAACACGGCCGCACAGGAGGTAAATTTTTTAACATAACAAACTTCATATCATACAATTATCTTTGTTCCATAATATAGGGTAAAGAAAAATATGAATGTATTCATTCAAAGATCACATCCTTCGCACAATGATCCGCAACAATGCGGGACCCCTCCAAGACATCTCCAAAGTATCGCTCGGGTGTGCGGTGCTCCTTGCCCTTAGGCGGCCCTTCGGTCGCCAACTTGACGATGTCCATCTTCGCCCACCACACCTTGACATAGGAGAAGGCCAGGCGCGCGCCCTCGATGCAGACGGACCGTTTGACAGCGTCCAGTCGAGGACAGGAATCCACCAGCCGCTTCACGAGGCCGAAGTAACTATTGGGTATAGCTTCGGTTGGCCACAACCGGATTATTAAATCCTTCATGGCTAGTTCGGCCACCCTGTGCAGCCCGACCAGCTGTTTTAGCTGATCGGTGAAGGGCACCGGATGTTCTGGCACAAGATATTGCGACCAGAACAGCTTCTCCGTGGAGCTCCCTTCTTCTGCTCGGAAGAACTCCGCGGCGTCGGACACACTCCATGGCAGATCGGCAAAAGACCCTGGAGAACTCCGAATCCGGGTTAGTAAAAGATATTTCCTCTTCACATTCTTGCTTTGCATGATAAAAGCCTTACCCGCCGCAATCTTCCTGGCATCCTGGATCTCCTGGAGGGCGCCCCGGGCCTCATTCCGGGCCGTCTCTGCGCTCTGACGAGCCTTGGCGAGTTCGTTCTCTTGAACCGATGCATCACGCTCCAAGGTCTCGCACTTCCTCACCGCATCTTGGAGCTCTTGCTGGACCTCGTTGACCCAGGCCTTGAGCTTCTTACGGGCGGCCTGCTCCTTGACAGCCTTCCCCTCGGCTTTGGCCAGGGCCTTTTTTAGGGCCTCGACCTCGGTCGTCGCTTCTATACATATCATGACACTTCGGTCAATGCATGTCATGCTACTTTTTTCGAATATATAACGGGTTATCACATACCTTGTTTTTCTTGGAGCTGCCTCCTCACCTGGCCGAGCTCCTCCTCGGCCTGCTCCAGCCTCTGCTTTAGTTCGGAGACTTCGGCAGTATGCGAGGCCGCGGCCAACAGCAACGCCTGTGTATGCATTTCAGACAAATTTAGTTAGTTTCCTGCAATAAATGATTGATCCTCTGTCCGGCTATTTCTTTCCGAACACCGAACAGTGTCTCAGGGGCTACTGTCTATATCGGGGTTTTCTCTTTTTGCGTCACTTACCTCAAAACCTGTCAGCAGGCTGCTGCAGGCTTCGGTTAGTCCGCTCTTGGTAGACTAAACCCTTTCAATTACCGTGACCATAAGGACACGGTGCTCATCCATAATGGAAGCGCCTCGCAGCACTTCCAGCAGATTATCCGGTGCCCCCGGTTGGACAGGGGTCACCGGCAGAATAGGCATACCCCCTTCTTTCGAAGGAGGTTGCGTGCCGGATTCCGGAGGCATATCGGTCTTCAAAATCGAGTTCAACTGAGGGCCGAACTGAATACGGCCCTCATCACCAGTCTCCAGGGGGATCGGGTCCCCCTGGCGTCCGACGATGGAGGCTTCGCCTCCTGAGCCTCTCCCCGGCCTGGGAAAGTCCTTCGGGACAACACCTCTGCATCGTCCTCGGCCTTGGGGGAGTGAGCGGTCGGCGGTGACGCGCTGGCCATCGCCCTTGAATCCAACGAACCTCCTATTGAGGATCGCTGGAAGCTGTCGCGGGCTGGACTGCAAGTGCATAATTAATCATGTCAATACAATAAAGAAGAGTGGCCGGATATATGGGTATGTATGAGTCCTAGCACTTACGACGCAGCCCGAGGCTTAGGGCGGGGGCGTCGCTTCGAACTGCTATCGACATCCCACGCGGAGTTATCCGCGAGGGAGCCCTTACCTTTCTTGGACGTCTCCGCCTCCAGGTTCGTGGAGGCCGCCCTTTTCTTCTTTCCCTCCTCAGGGGGAGGGTTGTTCTCCTCCTCCTCCTCCTCATCGTCGTCCTCGGTGGCGGAGGAAAGGGTCACTTCGTCTTCGGATGTCACGTCTGAAGCAACCTTGCGATGGGGGCCACCTTTGGCCCCCTTGGCCTTCTTCTTGGCCTTCTTTTCCGGTAGCCTATAGGGCGCCGGGACCAACATCTTTGCCATAAGCGGGATGACTGGCTCTTCGGGCAGCGGAGCCAAACTATGGATCCGCTCCGCCCTCTCCGTCCACGCCTGAAAAAAAATATACAGCAAGAGTTAGGCATCCTCCTTGAACAAACAAGTGGAAGGCACGCTTTAAAGACTTACCTCATTGGCGGGATGGGTGCGATCATGCCCACTGCCCGAATCTATGACCGGTGGCTTTTCATTGCCCTTGAAGAGCAACTTCCAGGCATCTTCGTGAGTAGTTCCGAAGAGCCCTCCCAGGGTCTGGTGGTTCTCCGGATCGAATTCCCATAAAGGGAAGCTTCGGCGTTGGCAGGGGAGAATCCGGCGAACCAGCATCACCTGGATCACGTCGACGAGCTTGATGTTTTTATCCACCATGGTCTGAATGCAGCGCTATCAACTCGTCTGACGCAGGCCAGTTGGGGCCCTTCTCCGTCTAGGAGGTGAGCCGCATTGGCGCTCCGGCCTTAAACTCGGGAGCCGCCGCCCAATTGGCGCCACGTGGCTCTGTGATGTAGAACCACTGCTTCTGCCACTCCTTGACAGTCTCCACAAAAGTGCTTGTGGGCCAAGTGACGTTGGGCATCTTGCTCACCATGGCGCCTCCGCATTCCGCGTGCTGGCCGTCCACCACCTTCGGCTTCACGTTGAAGACCTTGAGCCATAGGCCGAAGTGGGGATGGATGCGGAGGAAGGCCTCGCACACGACAATGAATGCCGAGATGTTGAGGAGGGAGTTCGGGGCTAGATCATGGAAATCTAGCCCGTAATAGTACATCAGTCCGCGGACGAAGGGGTGAAGTGGAAACACCAATCCGCGGACGAAGTGAGGGAGGAAAACTACCCTCTCAGTAGGCTTCGAGGTGGGGATGACTTGCCCCTTGGAGGGCAGACGATGGGCGATTCCTTTCGCCAGGTACCCTGCCGCCCGGAGCTGGGTGATGTCCTTCTCCTTGATGGAGGAGACCATCCACTTGCCTTGGCCTCTAGATCCGAACATGGCTGAGTGCTTCCTAGAGATGGAGAAGATGGGAACTTGGGCGCTGGAGCTCGAGAATGGAAGAGAAGGCGTGGGTGAAGGAGGGGAATCCTTATCTCCTTATAAAGGCCATGAATATTGAATGCCTCCCCACTCGCCTTAAAACTCGCCCATTCCCAAGAACTGTGTAAACGGCACGGTTGGGTTACCCACGCCCGTATTGATGAGAATCCCGCAATAAGGGGCACGATCTCTGCTTTGACAAGACGTGCCAATGGCAACCGCGTCTCGAAACATGGAGCGGCAGACGAAAAACGGTTCGAAATTATGATCGGGCAGATGTGATGTCATGCTACAAAAAGTTGTCAGTGGATTGGGCTCGTGGAATATTATATTCTCTCTGCGGTGGTGTGTGGTGTCTGTGTTACAGGTCCGGACACGTTCAATACATCCGACGACTATCTCGGAGTTCGGAAGGAGGAACCTGCCTTGCAATGCCGAAGACAGATCAACGCGCCGGATACTTTGCCATTGAAGCCAGGTTCAGGGGCTACTGAGGGAGTCCTGGACTAAGGGGTCCTCGGGCGTCCGGCCTGTTAGCCATGGGCCGGACTGATGGGCTGTGAAGATGCAAAGACTGAAGACTGGACCCGTGTCCGGATGGGACTCTCCTTGGCGTGGAAGGCAAGCTTGGTGACCAAATATGTAGATTCCTTTCTCTGTAACCGACCTTGTGTAACCCTAGATCCTCCCGGTGTCTATATAATCCGGAGGACTTAGCCCGGAGGGGATATATTCATTACCATAGTCACACAGACTAGACTTCTAGGGTTTAGCCATTACGATCTCGTGGTAGATCAACTCTTGTAATACTCATATTCATCAAGATCAATCAAGCAGGAAATAGGGTATTACCTCCATAGAGAGGGCTCGAACCTGGGTAAACATCGTGTCCCCTGTCTCCTGTGACCATTGACCTTAGACGCACAGTTTGGGACCCCCTACCCGAGATCCGCAGGTTTTGACACCGACAACGGACCCCCTTTCCTTCTCTCCCTCTCCCTCTTCCTTCTTCTCCTACTCCAACTAGGGAAGGGGGAACCTACTCCTACTAGGAGTAGGAATCCCCCTTGGGGCGCGCCATAGAGAGGGCCAGCCCTCCCCTCCTCCACTCCTTTATATACGGGGGAGGGGGCACCCCATAGACACACAAGTTGATTGTTTAGCCGTCTGCGGTGCCCCCCTCCACATATTTCCACCTCGGTCATTGAGGGAGTCATGGACTAAGGGGTCCTTGGGCGTCCGGCCTGTTATCCATGGGCCGGACTGATGGGCTACGAAGACATGAAGACCGAAGACTGTACCCGTGTCCGGATTGGACTCTACTTGGCGTGGAAGGCAAGCTTGGCGATCGAAGATTCCTTCTTATGTAACTGACTCCATGCAAACCCTAGATCCCCCCGGTGTCTATATAAACCGGAGGGGTTAGTCCGGAAAGGGCAGACATTACCATAGTCATACAGGCTAGACTTCTAGGGTTTAGCCATTACGATCTCGTGGTAGATCAACTCTTGTAACACTCATATTCATCAAGATCAATCAAGCAGGAAGTAGGGTATTACCTCCATAGAGAGGGCCCGAACCTGGGTAAACATCGTGTCCCCCGTCTCCTGTTACCATCGATCCTAGATGCACAGTTCAGGACCCCCTACCCGAGATCCGCCGGTTTTGACACCGACATTGGTGCTTTCATTGAGAGTTCCACTGTGCCGTCGACAAAAGGTTCGATGGCCCCTTCAATCGTCAATAATGATGCTGTCCAAGGAGGAACCTTCCTCCCCGGACAGATTTTTGTGTTCGGCGGCTTCGTACTGCGGGCCAACTCGCTTGGCCATCTCGAGCAGATCGACAGCTACGCCCCTGGCCATCAGGTCAGATTTGGAAGCTTGAACTACGTCACGGATATCCGCGGAGACTTGATCTTCAATGGGTTCGAGAACGCGGTGATCGCTCCTCCTCGCTCCGATGAACATGACTTAAATCTGTCAACGGATCACATCCAGGAGATGGTTCCTGTTGCTTCAACGTCCTTAGATCCGGAGCAGATCGTACCGTCCGAGGCCACGGAGTCCGCGGCGGTGGAGCCACACACAGACTCAATGCCCTGCAATATTTTCTTTAACAGAACTTTGGATTCGTCTCCGGCTATAAGTTCCGGACTGTGTACGCCTGCGGACACCGAGCTAGATCGGTTATCGATCTTCAAATTCAGCGCCGCTGACGTTTTCCAGCACTCGCCTTTGGGCGATGTGCTGATCTCTTTAAAGAATTTGTCCTTGGAAAAGGACTCGCAACCGAACTATGTTCGGTTCGAGTTAGAGGCTGATGATGGGGAATTTTGCTTCCCACCCGCCAGCCACTTCATAGCCAATGTCGATGACTTAACCGACGTGCTTGACTATGACTCCGAAGACATCGACGGTATGGACGACGATGCCGACAAGGAGCAAGGCCAAGACCCGCCATCCACTGGACGTTGGACGGCTACCTCTTCGTACGACATGTACATGGTTGATACACCTAAAGGATCTGGCGACGACAAAGAAGAGCCAGATGCGAATAAAACCTCTAAGACGCAGTCCAAGCGCCGACGCCCCAAACGCTGTTCTAAGCCTCGTAGCTCAAAAGACGGCAACACCGGCACCGGAGAAAATAGTACTTCAGGCGATGTCGAAAACAATGAAGACCCTGTCGGAGCTGCATCCGAACAGGAGGAACACGACAACGGGTAAGATAACTCTGATGAACAGGCCATAGAAGATGACTCGGAGGACGACAGTTACCGTCCACCCTCCGAGGAGGAGACAAGCCTCGGCAACGAAGACTTCATCGTGCCCAAGGATCCTCTGGAGCAGGAGTGCTTTAAGCTTCAGCTCATAGCCACTGCAAGGAGCCTGAAAAAGAAACAGCAACAGCTTCAAGCTGAACAAGATCTGCTCGTCGACAGATGGACTGATGTCCTGACAGCAGAAGAATACGGCCTCAAGCGCCCAGCCAAGAGTTACCCAAAACGCAGACTGCTACCTCAGTTCGATGAGGAGGCACCAGATCCCATACCTCCCTCGCGCAATGCGGACCGACCACCACGCGGTCGGGATAGTGCAGCAGACCGACCACCCCGCGGTCGGGATAAAACGGCAACTCAGGCCGAACAACAGCCCGCCCCACCGCCTCGCAAACACAGGGACAGACCAGCTTGGGACCATACATACGACCTTCGACAGGAATTGGACAGTAGAGCAGGACACACCAGATCAATATACGGATTGCGAGGATGCTTCCCTACTCGGGATGACAGCTACCTATTCGGACGTGACAAACTCAATCACACCCGAGCTAACAACCACAGACGGACTTCGTCGGAGATACACCGTGACACGGCCCGCTATAGAGGCGCTGCACACCCTCTCTGCTTCACAGAAGAGGTGCTGGATCATGAATTCCCCGAGGGGTTCAAGCCTGTCAATATTGAATCATACGACAGAACAACCGACCCCGCAGTGTGGATCGAAGATTTTATTCTTCACATCCACATGGCCTGAGGAGATGACCTCCACGCCATCAAATACCTCCCATTAAAGCTCAAAGGACCATCTCGACACTGGCTAAATAGTCTGCCTGAAAACTCCATCGGCAGCTAGGAGGACTTGGAAGAAGCCTTCCTCGACAACTTCCAAGGTACATATGTCCGGCCACCCGATGCCGATGACTTAAGCCACATAATTCAACAATCTGGAGAATCAGCCAGAAAATTCTGGACTAGGTTCCTAACCAAAAAGAACCAGATCGTCGACTGTCCGGATGCTGAAGCCCTAGCGGCCTTTAAACACAACATCCGTGACGAATGGCTCGCCCGCCACCTCGGCCAAGAAAAGCCGAAATCCATGGCAGCCCTCACAGCACTCATGACCCGCTTTTGTGCGGGTGAGGACAGCTGGCTGGCCCGAAGCAAAAACACAGCCAGCGAGGCAGGCCCCTCGGAGGCCAAGAACAATACCGGCAAGCTCCGGCGCAATAGACACAAACGCCGAAGCAATGGCGATAACACCAACGACACAACAGTAAACGCCGGATTCAGCGGCTCCAAGTCCGGCCAACGGAAGAAGCCCTACAAGAGGAACAATGAGGGACCTTCCAGCCTGGACCGCATACTCGATCGTCCGTGCCAGATACATGGCACCCCAGACAAACCGGCCAACCATACTAACAGAGATTGCCGGGTCTTTAAGCAAGCCAGCAAGGTAAATAGCAGAAGTAAGGAAAGGGAATCGCAGAGCGAGGACGATGACGAGGAGCCCCGGCAGCCGAACAATGGGGGGCAGAAGAAATTCCCGCCTCAGGTCAAAACGGCGAACATGATATATGCTACACACATCCCCAAAAGGGAACACAAGCGCGCACTCAGGGACGTCTATGCGGTAGAGCCAGTCGCCCCAAAATTCAACCCATGGTCATCATTTCCGATCACCTTTGATCGCCGAGATCATCCAACCAGTATCCGTCATGGCGGTTCGGCCGCACTGGTACTCGACCCAATCATCGACGGATTTCACCTGACACGAGTCCTAATGGGCGGTGGTAGCAGCCTCAACCTGCTCTATCAGGATACAGTACATAAAATGGGCATTGACCCCTCACGAGTCAAGCCCATGAAGACTACCTTTAAAGGAGTCATACCTGGCGTAGAGGCCCGCTGTACGGGCTCAATAACGCTGGAGGTAGTATTTGGTTCCCCGGATAACTTCTGAAGCGAAGAACTAATCTTCGATATCGTCTCATTCCACAGCGGCTATCACGCACTGCTCGGACGAATCGCGTTCGCTAGATTCAACACGGTGCCACATTACGCTTATCTCAAGCTCAAGATGTCTGGTCCACGCGGCGTCATTACAGTAAACGGAAAGGCGGAACGCTCCCTCCGTACAGACGAGCACACTGCCGCCCTAGCAGCAGAGGTACAAAGCGGCCTTCTCAAGCAGCACCATAGTCTGGCTGCCGAGCCCCTAGACACCATTAAGAGGGTCCGGACTACACTGCAGCAGGACAGCGTGGCTCGTCAAGAGCTTGATTAGCAATTCGGCCTCCGTCCCAATCCCGATGAGGTAATGGCGTCCGTACCACGCGTACATAATTACGCACTCAAAATTTCATGGGCATCGACGGAGGCACAAGCTAGCCCGGGATCTACAGTTCGGCTTGACCGACCCTGGGACTCATATACCTTTACTTTTTTTCTTCTTACGGTTTTTTCTCTTTTCGAGGTCTATACGGACGACCCGCTCGCAGCACATACCAAGGAGGCAAGGAGCTCTGGCATTCAAGGGAATCCCCAGGTCTATACGGACGACCCGCTCGCAGCACATACCAAGGAGGCAAGGAGCTCTGGCATTCAAGGGAATCCCCAGGTGGTCTCTACTAAACGATTAACATACTTGTTTTGCATACCCGCACACAGCTCGCCCTTGGTTGCGGCATATTAAATAGCCTCGCTCGCTTATCACATTACCCGCACAAAATACGCCTCGACCTACTAATTAAATCATAGTAGTGAATACATGGTGGGGTCAGCTTATTATTTAATTTTCCTGTTTCCTCACCCTTGTATATATTATCGCACGCGTACACCATTGTGCGGATCATTACGCCAGGGGCTTCATCACACCCCGCATTACGGCAATAAAAGTCCGAACACTTTTACAGTACAGTTCGGCACCCCGAACTTATAGCATTATACGCATCGGCTCCGAATCATGTCTTTGGTCAATAGTTGGGTTGCCCGGCTCCTGTGCTTACTACCTTACGTTCCGCTATATCGGCTAGGGTAGTAAAGGGAGAACTACTGCGATTGTGTCCTGGTTCTTCCGGACGAGCACCTCAGTAGTGAAAGTCGAAAACTGACTGTCATGATGCGGCGAGAGCTGGTCAGCTGTTCGAGAGGTCCCAAATCGTTAGAGATTTTTTCCGCTTCTTGCGAGGAATCGATTTCTCCGATTAGGCATGTATAATGCCCCTAGTTCGGCCTTCCGAATACCAGGGGCTTCGCCAACTTTCTTAATTCTCAAACTCCTATGGCTAAGTGAGGGCGGTAAAGGCCGCATAGTCTGATTGCCTTATTCGTTGCGCTAAACACCTCCTTTAAGGACCAGAATGTGGAGTAAAGAGTGTTTAGATTTATCCCGAACACCCCCGTACTATCTACGTGGGGGCAGAAGCCGACTACTAGTCAACCCTCAGTTTTCATAAATGGCCGCACAGGAGGTAAAATATAAATTACAAGCATTACAATACATAAACATCATTGTTCCATATTACAGGACAGGATAATACAAATGTTCTCATGGGAATATGACATCCTTCGAACATTGCTCCGCCACAAGGCGGGACCCCTCAAGGACACCATCAAAATAGAGCTCGGGTCGACGATGCTCCCTGCCCTCCGGCGGTCCCTCGGTCATTAGCTTTTTGGCATCCAGCTTTGCCCAATGCGTCTTGACGCGGGCAAAGGCCATACGCGCACCTTCAATACAGACCAACCGCTTCACGGCTTCGAGCCGCAGACAGGCACGTACAAGCCGCTTCACAAGACCGAAGTAGCTGCTAGGTACGGGCTCGACAGGCCACAGCCGGACTATCAGGTCCTTCATGGCTAGCTCCGCCGACCTGTGCAGCTCGACCAACTGCTTTAGCTGGTCGCTGAAGGGTACCGGATGTTCGGGTCCAAGATATTGGGACCAGAATAGCTTCTCCGTAGACATCCCTTCTTCGGCCCTATAATACTCGGCAGCATCTGATACGCTGCGCGGCAGATCCGTAAACGCCCCTGGAAAACCCAACTTCGGATAAGTAGAAGGAACGTTTCTTTATATACTTGCTCGGCACGGTGAAAGACTTACCCACCGCAATCTCCTTGGCCGCCTGAATCTCCTGGAGGGCGTTCTGGGCTTCGGCTCGTGCATCCTGTGCGCTCTGGCGGACCTTCACAGTTCGGACTCTTGCGCCTTACAATCGCGCTCCAAGGACTCAAATCTCTCGATCGCGCCCTGGAGCTGTTGCTGCGCGTCGCCCACCCGGGCCTCGTGCTTCTCGCGCGCGGCACGCTCCTTGGCCACTTTGTCCTCTGCCTCGGCTAACGCCTTTTTGAGGGCCGCCACCTCGGTCGTGGCCCCTAATAAAGTTCATGACACTTTAGTCAGCTTGAACAATTTACTCTTCAATACACACGCAGGTTACTGCATAGCTTCGTTATCCTCCACTGCTTCTTCACGCGGCCGAGCTCTTCCTCGGCCCGCTCTAGTTTCTGCTTCAGTCCAGAGACCTCTGCAGTTTGAGCGGTAGCAGCCCGCAACGAGGCCTGCCTATTCACATAGACACTTTATGTTAGACTCCTGCGAAAATCATTTCTGATCCTCTGTTCGGCCTCTCTTTCCGGACACCGAACAAAGCATCAGGGGCTACTGTCTACGTTGTGATATTCTTATTACAATCATGTGCTCACCTCAAAGCCTGCTAGAAGGCTAGCACAAGCTTCGGTCAGCCCGTTTTTGACGGACTGAACCTTTTCAACCACCGCCCCCATATGGGCACGGTGCTCATCCACGATGGAGGCACCTTGCAGCGCTTCCAGTAGATGATCCGGCGCCTCTGGTTGGACAGAGGACGCTGGTAGCATGCCCCCTCCTTTCGGGAAGGGCCGTTTTCCAGATTCCGGAGCTGCGTAGGTCTCTGGAATAGAATCCGGCTGAGGGTCGACTAGAGCTCGGCCCGCACCGCCCGTCTCCGTAGTGGCATTTTGCCCCATGTATCTGGCGCTCCGAGAGTCATCCTGGGGCTCCGCCCTGACGATCTCTGGAGTCTTCCCCCGGTCCAAGGAGGCCCTTCGAGACGCCTCCTCGTCGTCACCCTTGGCCGGGGGGGGGGGGGGGAGTAAGCGGGCGGCGGCGACATGCTGGCCCTCTCCTTTGGGTCCAGCGAACCCTCTGATGAAGATATCGGAGAGCCGTCTCGAGCCGGACTGCAATAACACAACTTAAACATTGCCAGGCAGAAAGGACGGACATTCGGGCGCGCGTTAGGATTCTGAATACTTACGATTTAGCTCGAGGCTTGGCCCGGGAAGGCCGCTCCGGACTGCTATCGACATCCCACGCGGAGTTAGCGGCGGGGGAGCTTTTTCCCCTTTTGGGCACCTTTGCCTCCAGGTTCTTGGAGGCCGCCCTCTTTTTCCTCCCCGCTTCAGGTGGGGAGTCATCTTCTTCTTCCCCCCCTTCGTCGTCGTCCTCGGTAGACGAAGAGTGAGTCTCGTCTTCGGACATCGCGTCCAAAGCTCCTTTCCGGCGAAGACCGCTCCGGGTCCCCTTGGCTGCTTTCCTGGCCTTCTTCTCCGGCACGTCATAAGGCGCCGGAAACAACATCTTCGTCAGAAGCGGGAATTCTTGCTCCTCAGGAAGCGGAGCTGGACAGTCGATCTCCCCCGCCACCTCGATCCAGGCCTGGCAAAGTGGGTAGAAGAGCTTAGAATCCATCCTCAAAATATGCCGGTGGAAGGTATACTTTGAAAACATTAAAGGACTTACCGGATTGACCTGGCGCCTTAAGCTAAGCCCGTGATCTTCAGTCGTGGGCGGTGGCGTCTCGCCAGCCTTGAAGAGCGCTTTCCAGATACCTTCGTGCGTCGCGCCGAAGAGCTCTAGCAGCGTCTGGTGCTTGGCCGGGCCGTACTCCCACAAATAGCAAGTCCGGCGTTGGCACGGAAGGATCCGGCGAATGAGCATAACCTGGATCACATTCACAAGCTTGATCTTCTTGGTTATCATGTCCTGGACGCATGTCTGGAGCCCAGTTATCTCGTGCGAAGATTCCCAGGTTAGGCCCTTCTCTTGCCAGGAAGTGAGCCACATCGGAACTCCGGATCGGAATTCGGGGGCTGCTACCCAATCGGTGTCACGCGGCTCGGTGATGTAAAACCACCCCGATTGCCATCCCTTCACCGTCTCCGCGAAAGAACCTTCGGGCCAGGTGACATTGGGCATCTTGCCCACCATAGCGCCCCCGCACTCTGCTTGTTGACCGCTCACCACCTTCGGTTTCACATTGAAGGTCTTCAGCCATAGGCCGAAGTGAGGTGGGATGCGGAGAAAGGCCTCGCACATGACGATAAATGCCGAGATATTGAGGATAAAGTTGGGGGCCAGATAGTGGAAGTCCAACCCGTAGTAAAACATCAATCCACGGCCAAATGGATGAAGAGGGAATCCCAGCCCGCGGACAAAGTGTGTGAGAAACACAACCCTCTCATGGGGCTCGGGGGTAGGGACGATTTGCCCTTTGCCGGGAGTCGGTGAGCAATCTCCTTGGCTAAATAGCCGGCCTCCCGGAGCTCCGTGTTGTCCTTCTTCTTGACGGAGGAGGCCATCCACTTGCCTCCAGCTCCGGATCCGGACATGATTGGAGTGCCTTCTCGAACGAGGAAAAGCTAAAGCTTGGGCGCTAGAGCTCAAGGACGGAAGGACTGAAGAAGAGAAAGGGTGTGGGTAAAGGGAGAGTGTCCTTATCCCCTTATAAAGGCCGCGAATATCAAGCGCCTCCCCACTCGCCCTAAAAACTCGCCTATTCCCAAGGGCCGTATAAACGGCACGGTTGGGTTACCCATGCCCGCATTGATGAGAATCCCGTGATAAGGGGACACGATCTCTGCTTTGAAAAGACGTGCCAATGGCAACCGCGTCTCAAAACGTGGAGCGGCAGACAAGAAACGGTTCGAAATCATGACCGGACTGATGTGATGCCGTGTTATTAAAAAAGCTGTCAGCGGATAGAACTCGTGTGAAAATATATATTCTCTCTGCGGTTATGTATGGTGTGTATGTGACAGGTCCGGATACTATCATCGCATCCGAAGACTTTCTTGGAGTTCGGAGAGGGGAACCCGCCTTGCAATGCCGAAGACGATTTGCGCGCCGGAATCCTCGTCATTGAAGCCAGGGTCAGGGGCTACTGAGGGAGTCCTGGACTAAGGGGTCCTCGGGCGTCCGACCTGTTATCCATAGGCCGGACTGATGGGCTGCGAAGACTGTACCCGTGTCCGGATTGGACTCTACTTGGCGTGGAAGGCAAGCTTGGCGACCGAAGATTCCTTCTTATGTAACTGACTCCATGCAAACCCTAGATCCCCCCGGTGTCTATATAAACCGGAGGGGTTAGTCCGGAAAGGACAGACATTACCATAGTCATACAGGCTAGACTTCTAGGGTTTAGCCATTACGATCTCGTGGTAGATCAACTCTTGTAACACTCATATTCATCAAGATCAATCAAGTAGGAAGTAGGGTATTACCTCCATAGAGAGGGCCCGAACCTGGGTAAACATCGTGTCCCCCGTCTCTTGTTACCATCGATCCTAGACACACAGTTCGGGACCCCCTACCCGAGATCTGCCGGTTTTGACACTGACAGTCATATCGTTGCAGTGCTTAGGCGAAGCCCTGTGTCGGCAACATCATCATCACCGTCACCACGCCGTCGTGCTGACGAAACTCTCCCTCGGCCTCAGCTGGATCAAGAGTACGAGGGACATCACCGAGCTGAACGTGTGCAGATCGCGGAGGTGCCGTGCGTTCGGTACTTGATCGGTTGGATCGCGAAGACGTTCGACTACATCAACCGCGTTACTTAATGCTTCCTCTTTTGGTCTACGAGGGTACGTGGACACACTCTCCCCGCTCGTTGCTATGCATTTCCTAGATAGATCTTGCGTGATCGTAGGAAAATTTTGAATTACTGCGTTCCCCAACACGAATACTACCTTCCAATATATGAATCTTTACCTCTTGACTATTTTGAGACTCCTCGTCATGTCCGTGATCTCATCCAGGACTCTGAACAAACTTCGATCACCAAAACACACAACTCATAATACAAATCGTCATCGAACGTTAAGCGTGCGGACCTTACGGGTTCGAGAACTATGTAGACATGACCGAGACACATCTCCGGTCAATAACCAATAGCAGAACCTGGATGCTCATATTGGTTCCTACATATTCCACGAAGATCTTTATCGATCAAACCGCATAACAACATACGTCATTACCTTTGTCATCCGTATGTTACATTCCCGAGATTCGATCGTCGGTATCATAATACCTAGTTCAATCTCGTTATCGGCAAGTCTCTTTACTCGTTCCGTAATGCATCATCCCGCAACTAACTCATTAGTCACATTGCTTGCAAGGCTTATAGTGATGTGCATTACCAAGAGGGCCCAGAGATACCTCTCCGATATATGGAGTGACAAATCCTAATCTTGATCTATGCCAACCCAACAAACACCTTCGGAGACACCTGTAGAGCATCTTTATAATCACCCAGTTACGTTGTGACGTTTGATAGCACACAAGGTGTTCCTCCGGTATTCGGGAGTTGCATAATCTCATAGTCAGAGGAATATGTATAATTCATGAAGAAAGCAATAACAATAAAACTAAACGATCATAATGCTAAGCTAACAGATGGGTCTTGTCCATCACATCATTCTCTAATGATGTGATCCCGTTTATCAAATCAAAACACATGTCTATGGTCAGTTAACTTAACCATCTTTGATTAACGAGCTAGTCAAGTAGAGGCATACTAGGGACACTCTGTTTTGTCTATGTATTCACACATGTACTAAGTTTCCGGTTAATACAATTCTAGAATGAATAATAAACATTTATCATGATATAAGGAAATATAAATACCAACTTTTTATTGCCTCTAGGGCATATTTCCTTCAAATCTGTGTCAGGCCAGAAGTGCCCACGGGGTTAGCATTGGATAGCCTAGTAACGGTAAGACAGTTGGTGGAACATATTTACGCCAAACTAACAATTCAGGGCATTCTTCATTGTTCAGTTGTGGAGAAGTATAACTCTTTGCTCTAGGTGGATGTTCAAGCTTAATCGGACTCTAGTGAAAATACTGGTATATCAAAACAGTGTTTGGGAGTGAGGACAACACAAAATGCCTCCGAGATCTGATTGGGGATTGTTGAATTATAGATGGACTTTGGTCCCATATAAGAAATAAATCCTTGTAAATCTCAAAGGCCCATATGGGATTTCATGACATGGTGGGAAGTTTAGTCCCATCATGCTAGTGAAGGAAAGTTGAGACCTCCTTTTACGGAGTAAATAGCATAAAACTACTACTTTATAGGCTAGGTTTCAATAAAACTACCGGTTTTTAAATTTTCTCACATAACTACCAAATGGGTGGTCGGCTGTTAAAAAAAACAAATCGTCGAGTGCTTATCTATTGACCGTGATTATGACAGGTCAGACCCACACCTAAACGAATCATTAGTTTGACCGTTTGTTTGACCATTAACTGACATGTGGGGGTCACATGTCAGTGTCTCTTCTCATCTAGTCTTCTTCTTCTCCTCCTCTCTGTATCCCTTCTTCTCCACTCTCCCTGCTCGCGAACAATGCCGGAGAACCGCCATGGCCATCGGCCACACTGCTGGCCCATGCTACCATCCTATGCCACGTCCGACCGCCACCCTATGTCACGTCGCCCTCCCTCCGCTCTTGCTGCCGGTAGGAGCTCGCCAGAGTTCCCGGTGACAAGGAGCTCACCGGCCTCAACGGCCTCGTCCGTGGCAAGGGTCGCTGCCGCTCGCGCTGCCGTGGGGCTCCGGCTCGGGTCGTCGCGCCGCCGTGCGCCATCGGGAGCCGCCTACCATGGGGCTCCGCTCGGGTCACCATGCCGCCTCCCGCCATGGGGAGTCGCCTGGGGGTCGCCGCCCACCATGGGGCTGCCAGGGCTCGCCACACGCCATGGGGAGCCAGCGTCCTTGCCAAGCGCAGAGGCGGCCACTGGCCCGACGGCGTCGTCCATCATGGGTCGGTTGCTGGCATAGAGAAGAAGGTAAGGCGGAAGAGCGGTCGGGGTTGAGCTCCGGTGATCACAGGTGGCGGGCAGTGGACGGCTCGCCGGCCGGAGGAGGCGGCATCGCGAGGTCCGAGCAGACCTGCGCCAATGGCTGTCGTGATGTGGCAGGGACCCGATTACTCTTTTACAAACTTACAGGGACCTGATTGCTTTTTTAAATTTGTGTGCAGGCCCACCCCTAACGGTCAAAAAATCAGAGCTCTTACACGTGGGGCCCAACTGTCATAATCACGATTAATCATAAAGCACTTGACGATTTGGGATTTTTGAAACAGCCAACCACCCATTTGGTAGTTATCTGAGAAAAATTAAAAACCGGTAGTTTTTTGGAATCCTAACATGTAAAGTAGCAGTTTTATGCTATTTACTCCCTTATACGGGATCATCTTCCATATCCTATTGGAGCTTGAGAAAATGGGTGGTTCCCACACGCTCCTCCTCCTTCACCCGCCTCGCTCACGCACGCGCATCGTGTTGTGTCAATGAAACGAGACGAGCTCGCATCTGCTCTGCCTCCTTGTGCATAACCCATCGCCATTTCTCCTGTTGTAGTTGCTTCCGGCGATCCCATCCCGCCGGCCGCGTACACGGTTGTACGGGAGAGCAAGCCTCCAAAACCCGTCATTTGTGATCCTGCACTGGTAGAAGGGCAATTAGGTTTTTGGGAGCATCTCAGGCGTGACTGCTCGTCGTTGTTCCTCTACTTCCCACATCCATGATCTCTCCAACATTGTCATTGGTGAACACTCTGAAGCCGCCAAGAAGGATGACGTTGCCGGCGCCGAGGCTTTGTCCTGACCTATTAGAGGGTATGATCTATTCATCCCCTATTTACTGGTTCATGTGTTACGCGGACTTGTTGTTTTCATAGATATTCCGGTTCTATGCTTGGTATATGCTCACATGTTAATATATTAGTATCAGATTAATATTGTTATTTTTTACAAGAAAAAGGGGAATTCATTAATCAAGCAACAACCAAGTCTGCTTTACAGAGGTTAGAGCATCTCCAATAGACGGTCCATATGTAAAAATACCTAACTTTTGGAGCTTCAAGAGGAGAGAACGCTACTCCAACAAACGGTCCATATATATAAAAAAATTACATCACCGCCTCCCGGAGATGTAAAATTGAAAACTTTGTGATGCAAATTTACATCACGAGATACAAGTGATGTAAAACCGCGGCCGCCCGCGAAACGACCAACCGCCAGTTCAGTTGCCTTCCCGCTCGCGACCTCTCGCCCGCCCAAGCACCAGCCGCCGGAAATCGCCGCCGGCACCGCCCAAATCGCCGTCGCCGTCGCCGCCACCGCCCCAAATCGCCTCCGCCGCCCTAGCCCGCGTCGTCTCCTCCGCCGGAGGGCGTGTCGCAGCCGCCCCGGCGCCGCCGTTTCGGGAACAAGCTGCGACTGGATTCGCCGACTCCGGCGGTCCGGCAACCCGTATAGCTCCTCTCCACCGGCCGCCGAGCTCCCTTCTCCTCTGCGCCGCCGTCCGCAGCAACCGACCAATCCAACCGGCGGCCATCTTATTCCACCCCGCGCACAAGGTGTTCGATGGAATTCCCAAGAAATACTTTCGACGCCGTTTCAAAATGTCGAAAGACTTCTTCATCCACATTTGCAATTCCATGAAGCAGCATAATCCAGCCTTCGAGCAGAGAAGGAACTGTGCCGGGTTGCTTGGCCATAGCATTAAACACAAGGTCATTACCGCTTTGCGCATGATGGCATATGGTGTTCCGGCAGATTACATTGATGACAACTTGGCGATGGCAGAGAGCACTTCTATTTTCTATGTCAAGCAATTTGCAATGACTATAGTAGAAGTGTTTGGTCCACAGTACTTGAGAGCACCCAATGCTCAGGACACTCAGAGGCTTTTGGAGATGAACAAATCTCGAGGGTTTCCAGGTATGCTTGGGTCTGTGGATTGCATGCGTTGGAAATGGAAGAACTGCCCAAAAGCATGCCATGGACAATTCAAGGGTCGTGGCAAGGATGCCACTATCATTCTTGAGGCAGTTGCCAATCATGAAACATGGATTTAGCATGCATATTTTGGGATGCATGCATCTTGCAACGGCATCAATGTGCTCGACCGGTCACCTCTGTTTGCCAAGTTAGCAAATGGAGAAGCACCACCGGTGACCTTCGATGCAAATGGCCGCACATACAACTATGGGTACTATATTGCAGATGGGATCTACCCAAGGTGGAGTATATTTGTCAAGCCGGTTGCAAAACCCGAAGGTAAGAAAGAACTCGTCTTTCACAATGCACAAGCGGCCGCTAGAAATAATGTTGAGATGGCTTTTGGGATTTTGCAATCTCAATTTGCTATTGTGCGAGGACCATCTAGATTCTGGGATCAAAAGATCCTTTGGTACATCATGACTGCTTGCATGATTATGCATAATGTGATCATTGAGAATGAGCATGGAAAAAATTTAGATTATAACTTCTATCACTTGATGGGCATTCCTATAAACCCCATGCGAAAAGAACAGTGGATGAACAGTGGATCAGATGTTTCATGAAGGTGTACAGCGAGACTAGAGACACCGATGTGCATGATCAACTTCAAAAAGATTTGATGGAAGAGCATTGGAAATGGTATGGCGAAAGAGCCGCATAGATTCATTATTTGTTTGTGAAAAACTATGTTGTATTGTGCAAAACTATGTTGTATTTGTGTTGCATTTGATCTCGTGGATTTGAAGAACTATGCAATAATTTGATATTGTGGACATGTATAATTTTTTAAAGATGTTTTTTAGACGTTTTTGGCAATATGTGCGGCTGTACAGTGGTTGAACAGCAGCCGCGCGGCCGCCGGCCGGTTTTACATCTTCGTTTTGGACCATCTGTTGGAGTTGCTCTTTGTTTTACATCTCCGTTTTGAATCATCTGTTGGAGTTGAGCCTTTTTCGGAAATGTAAAAAATACTTTTTGGTGCTCCAAATTTGGGCCATCACCGATTTGAGCACCAAAATATACATCATCTATTGGAGATGCTCTTAGGCACCTCGTCCAGACTGGATCGAAGCCACACCGTTCTTCTTTATTCTACCAAAAATTGAAATGGCTAATATTGTTTTGTTCTCGCCTAACATGGTTGACTAAGAATTCCCCACGTTCATGAAGAAGCGTAGTAATCTCTTGTACCATCATCATATGATCAGACCGAGTGACACGCCGTAACTGGCGGGTGGGCAGCCGTTGGATGCAGGGGGGCGGTTCAGATTGAATACTGTGGCGCGAAACACTGTGGGCGGTACTGTAGACCGGGGTATTGTGGATGATCTCCTGTAGACGAGTCACTGTAGCTCGGGGTGCTGTTCACACAGATCTGTCCGTTGATCCTTGATCGGACGGTGTGAAGAGGGGAGCCAGTCACCATACTGTTCACCGGTGACTTGCTCACAGCAAGTCACTGGATCTCAATCCGATCAGGCCGGTTGTCTCCTCCTCCTTTGATCAGCTTGACCACGTCTAAGCGGTCCATTTGAATAACAATTGGCAAGGCAGACCACTGGGAAGCAAGTGAGATGCCCTCTATACATGCAGCAAGTTCGGACTCCAGCGGGGATGCACACTGCCGTAACTCGCGGCAAGAAGAGAAAATGATAACTTCATGTTCACCCGGGAGGACAATGCCAGCCACCATGCTCTCGTCCTTGTTGGAGAAAGAACCGTCGATGTTACGCGCAACCCAGCCGGTCGGTGGTCCCTCCCAGCCAAGTGCCTGCGCCTTCGCCTGGTACACATGCGATAAAGGTTTCCTCCTGACGTGATCACCATGAGGATCCGCCTGAAGAGCCAGCAAGGAGCTGACGTAGCTGGATAGGAACCTGGTCGAGGCCTCCACCGGCGGTGGCACATTTGTCGTGGACGATCTCATTCCTGCTGTGCCAACATCGTCAAATTATCATGAGCGTGTACATGCGCTCCTCCTCCGGCAGGTCTGTAAGCACATGGAGGAGCCACTCCGGCCCTGTGTGCAGTAGTCGCCAGACGTCCTAAATATTCCATTGCTTCGCCATATACTGCCAAAGGGCGACCGCTTTGTGACACACACAGGACATAGGTTAGACACTTCCTCCTCCCGTCGGTGCTGCTGCCGGTCCGTCTCATCTCCGACGGTCCTTGGGCCATGGAGGTGTAGAGGACCTCGGGTCCCCGCCCGCGGGAGAAAACCGTTCTCGTTCTTGTTAGTTTCAGTGTCTTGGTTGAGGTTGTGTGGCAGCGGTGATGTCGATCGCTTAGTAGGAATAATGTCTCTCACGTTCTAATTAATCCTGTCCTGATGGTGCGTTCTAGTTTCATTGAAGGTCGTGTTGAGGTGTATCTCCATCGGATCTCGCGAGATTCGGTCGGTGCTGATCTTCGGTGGATCTATTTGGATCCGGTCTTCGATCATTTTTGTTTGGGTGTTTACAAGTTTTGATCCTTTCAATCTATGAGTTTCTTCACCGGCGATGATTGTTGCTCTGGTGCCCTGGTCCTATGGGGCCTTAGCACGACGACTTTCCGACTGTCTACTACAACAAGGTTTGCCCGGCTCCTGCGAAGAAGGGGCGATGATGGCGGCGTGCCATTCGGTTCGCTCCAGTGCTTTTAGTCATCGGTAGGTGATCCACGGACCTGGTTATAAGTTTTATTATCTCTGGTGTTCTTTGTACTGTCACGACTGAGAATGAATAGATTGAAAATTTTCTTGCAAAAAAAGACACTTCGGTGGGAAGGCACTTCGTCGCCACCCGCCATCTTCGAGATTAATATTGTTATTGTCATCATCATGATTTATTTATGGATTAAATCAAACAGAAAATTGCGAACTTATCCAATAATAAGTTCACGGTGCGTGTTCATTTAATCATGTAGTTAGTTAATTTTTTTCCTTCCTCGCAAAAAAAAGTTAATTATTTTTGCTTGCAAAAATAAGTTGATTCCTATTCATTCATGAATCACAACAACAACAACAACAACAACAACAACAACAACAACAACAACAACAATAATAATAATAATAATAATAAGGACGTGGCTAGGCAGCGCCCGTGCGCTGCACGGGGTATTCGAGCGTCCCTTCCATAAAAGGCAACTGTAGTCCAATCACACGCCTCACATACTAAAAGAGGAAAAGCATTTGGTCCCCCATGTCCGCTCGTACTCTCCTGTCCCCGTGATTCCTTAGGAATACCCCACATGCACACATTTACTTGGGGTTTCAAAATTTTAAAAAGCCATAACTTTTGATCCGAGCGTCGGAGTTCAGAACCGTTTTCACCGTTGGGTTTCTGGCGACGAATTCTTCAAAACTAGATCCCATATGGGTAGGTTTTGACGATTTTTTTGTGGGCAACTTTGGGTGCAATGGAGGCAACTTTAGTAATAAACGGAAGCAACTCCTCACTACTAGGAAAGTGCTTATAGATAGAAGTTTACCAGTAGCGCCTGTTTATGACCCCACGCTACTGGAATTTACCAGTAGCGCTGGATATAAAACTCGCTACTACTACTAAATAACAACAGCGTTTGTTAGCTTGGGCCGCGCTGCTGTTACATGGGCCGCAGGGCAAAAACGGTAGCCCACTTACCTGTAGCGTTTGTTTCGAACGGGCGCTACAGCTGGTGGGCTTAGCAATAGTGCCGGCCTCTACCTAGGCTACTACTAGAGGAAAAGAAACCGGCCCGAGCGCCCCCCACCCCTCACTCTCACATTATCGATCCCCTCCGCCCGACGCCACCGCCGCGGTTAGGGTTCCTCCCCGGCCGACTCACCCCCGTCGACGGCGCCATGCGCCGCCACCACGCGCGATCGCCTCTTGCCTCCTCCGACGCTCCAGCCCCGTAAGTCCCCCTCGATCTCCTCCTCCCTGTGCGCGCCACCACTAGCTAGCTAGGCTCCGATCGATTCGCCGCGGCGGCTTGCCATGTTTTGGGATTTCGCGTGGGGGAAAGGGATTTAGGGATTGCACAGTGGCTCCACGCTTCGATGCGACGTGTTCCAGGCTTGTTAATTTCCTCGCGTGATTGGGGAGAGAGTAGAGAGAGGGGTTAGGTGAGAGAGAAGTATAGGCTTTTTGTTGGGCGGCGGGAGCACTGCAGGAGAGGTACAGGAGGCGGCGGGAGCTGCTGGATAGCGTGCAGTGGGAGGAGCAGCAGCGAGAGAGCAGGGAGTCGGCGGCGGCCGCCGCCATGGCGGCAGCGGGCAAGCAGAGGGCCAGGGAGAAGGGGAAGGGGAAGGAGCAGGAGAATGGCGGAGAGGGCGGCAAGTTAATTAGGTCAGCAATTCGCCATGGTATCTGATGGATCCAAATCGACCCAAATCGAATGAATTGTGCTGCCCTTGCCGAACGAACTGTGACTGTTCATCGCTGACGCTGACCCTTGTCGTTGGAGATTAAAGCGGTGAAGGTGTAGTTATTAGTACGGCTCTGCTCGTCGGTGAAGCTGATGCAGGTTCTGTCCATTTTTAGCACAGGAATGGAGAGGCAGCGTGTGTTGATGGTTTGGTGGCGTCCTTGTAGAGCACGTAGTCGGCGTCGGTGCCGCCGAGCATGGCCCAGAAGAGCAGCAGGGCCGCCCGGCGAGAGCAGCCGGGGCGCCGAGCCTCAGTGATGCGAGAGAGGGGTTAGGTGAGAGGGGTTAGGTGAGAGAAGAGAGAGGGGTTAGGTGAGAGTAGAGAGAGGGGTTAGGTGAGGAACTAATCCAGATGCACAAGTTTGGTCAGCCAAACTTGGTCGAATCCAGGAGACAGAAAAGGAAGCGGGTAGAGGTGGGAGGGGGGGATTGAGGGCAGCAGAAGGAGCGAGTGAACTGACCTGAGCGAGGGGGGATTAAGGGCAGCAGAAGGCGGAGGCTTGGTTTCTTCTTCCTTGGCTGCTGTCCCTGGAGGAGTGGCGGCGGCGGCGGTGCCTAGTGTTCTAGGGTTTAGAGAGGGGTTCTCTCTCTCATCCTACCTTGGCTTTTGTTTAGTGGCGGCGGCGGCAGTGCCTAGTGTTCTAGGGTTTAGAGATGGGTTCTCTCTCTCGATTGAACTACTTTTGCTTGTCTGCTTGCGCAATAATGGCAATATGCCATTTATCTTATTATTAGGCTCTGTTTGGGTTACATGATCTCTATTAGGTTATTGTCTGAACTGAACTACAATTTAGTTGTTATTTTGCTTGCCATGTGAACCTGATGTGTATTCTCTATGATGTGAACCTGATGTTTACTTTTTGGATTGTTAATCCTTTAATCATATTGCTTTAGGGAAATGGCGCCACCACCACCACCACCACCATGTTGACCGTGCAAGTCAAGGTGCGCTAGCAGCCTTGCAACTGGCACGCTATTCAGCATCTACTTCGAGTCTAGTTTTCTTCATGCGGTGGTAATAAATTATATGAAACTAGTAACCACTATTTTGTTTTTAGTGTTATTGGCATTAATGCGTCGTGTATATATCATTTTGTTTTTGTACACAGATCGTCCCATGCAATGTGCTACCTCTTGAGCATGCGTTGGTTTTCCCTTGAAGAGGAAAGGATGATGTAGCAAAGTAGCGTAAGTATTTTCCTCAGTTTTCGAGAACCAAGGTATCAATCCAGTAGGAGGCCACACGCAAGTCCCTCATACCTACACAAACAAATAAGAACCTTGCAACCAACGCGATAAAGGGGTTGTCAATCCCTTCACGGCCACTTGCAAAAGTGAGATCTGATAGAGATGATAAGATAATATTTTTGGTATTTTTATGATAAAGACTAAAAGTAAAGAAAGAAAAATAAACGGTGATAGAAATAGCTAGTTGACGGGAGATTAATATGATGGAAAATAGACCCGGGGGCCATAGGTTTCACTAGTGGCTTCTCTCAAGATAGCATAAATATTACGGTGGATGAACAAATTACTGTCGAGCAATTGATAGAAAAGTGCATAATTATGAGAATATCTAGGCATGATCATGTATATAGGCATCACGTCCGTGACAAGTAGACCGACTCCTGCCTGCATCTACTACTATTACTCCACACATCGACCGCTATCCAGCATGCATCTAGAGTATTAAGTTCATAAGAACAGAATAACGCATTAGGTAAGAGATGGCATGATGTAGAGGGATAAACTCAAGCAGTATGATATAAACCCCAGCTTTTTATCCTCGATGGCAACAATACAATACGTGTCGTTTCCCCTACTGTCACTGGGATCGAGCAACGCAAGATTGAACCCAAAGCTAAGCACTTCTCCCATTGCAAGAAAGATCAATCTAGTAGGCCAAACCAAACTGATAATTCGAAGAGGCTTGCAAAGATAACCAATCATACATAAAAGAATTCAGAGAAGATTCAAATATTGTTCATAGATAATCTTGATCATAAACCCACAATTCATCGGATCTCAACAAACACACCGCAAAAAAGAGTTACATCAAATAGATCTCCAAGAAGATTGAGGATAACTTTGTATTGAGATCCAAAGAGAGAGAAGAAGCCATCTAGCTAATAACTATGGACCCAAAGGTCTGTGGTAAACTACTCACACATCATCGGAGAGGCTATGGTGTTGATGTAGAAGCCCTCCATGATCGATTCCCCCTCCGGTGGAGCGCCGGAAAAGGCCCCAAGATGGGATCTCACGGGTGCAGAAGGTTGCAGCGGTGGAATTAGGTTTTCTTGGTGCTCCTCGATGGTTTCGGGGTACGTAGGTATATATAGGAGAAAGAAGTAGGTCGGTGGAGCCACGAGGGGCCCACGAGGGTGGAGGGCGCGCCCAAGGGGGTAGGCGCGCCCCTGCCTCGTGGCCTCCTCGTTCGTTTCTTGACGTCCACTCCAAGTCCTATGGATCACGTTTGTTTAAAAAATCACGCTCCCGAAGGTTTCATTCCGTTTGGACTCCGTTTGATATTCCTTTTCTGCGAAACACTGAAATAGGCAAAAAAACAATAGTTTGCACTGAGCCTTGGGTTAATAGGTTAGTCCCAAAAATAATATAGAAGTGTATAAATAAGCCCATTAAACATCCAAAACAAAATATATAATAGCATGGAACAATCAAAAATTATAGATACGTTGGAGACGTATCACAATGTGAGGTCAGAATTCAACAAGCTGACCGGAGACTCTGTGACCTTTGAGGCTCCTGGGGGCCCCTACACTATGAAGGTCGAGAAAGGACGAAATATGACGCGGGTGGGAGGAGATGGACGGGTCCGTTTCATCGCCCACATGCGTGTCACCGGTGGTGAGTTGATCAGCTTCTCCTTCAGAGCAGAAAGACCCAAGTTGGCCGTGATTTATGCCAACAAAGCAGAAGATGATGAAGATGATGAGGATGATGACGACCCACTTGGTGAAGTCATCGTAGCTCAAAGAATGAGGTTGAGCGAGGAGGAGGTGTGCAACCTATGGGACATCATTCCGCCATGTGCTGACTTCATCGGGGTGCCATTCGTGACCCGCCTGACAAGTACCATGTTTGATCGGCATATCATGGTATGTTGCATTTACTGTAGTAATTTGATGATATGCTTTATTGTTATACTTAGTGTAGAGTCCGATGATATATATTCTTAGTGAATCTTATATGCTTTATTGTTATACTTAGTGTAGAGTCCGATGATATATATGCTTAGTGAATCTTATATGCTTAGTAAATCCGATGATCTATATGCTTAGTCAATCCGATGATATATATATGCTTTATTGTTATACTTAGTGTAGAGTCCGATGATATATATGCTTAGTGAATCTTATATGCTTAGTGAATCCGATGATATATATGCTTTATTGTTATACTTAGTGTAGAGTCCGATGATATATATGCTTAGTGAATCTTATATGCTTAGTGAATCCGATGATCTATATGCTTAGTGAATCCAATGATATATATGCTTCGTGTAGAATCCAAAGAACTGTTAATAGTGTAGAATCCATATATACTTATTAGTAGAATTCATGCTTAGCAGAAATATAGTACTGTCTTTTGATAGTGTAGAATGTGTGAGGCTACTTATTAATTGATATGTTTTTCTTATTCAGAAATTGCCAAAGAGCCCATCTGAGAGTTGTGGTATCAAGCCTGATGAAGAAGGCTCTGCTGGAATACACCTTACCGCGAGGGGCTCCGTCACCACTTGTGTGTACGGCGTGGACACGGACGGTCGCACACACTTCAACTCGGTTGGGTGGAAGAGCTTCCTCGTCGGCAAGAATCTTCATGTTGGACAGGCAATCCTAATTACTATCAGGAACACCCACCGCCCAGGCTTGAGAATGATGGTCGTCATCGATATCATCTAGAACTACATATGCATGTGTGTGGCTGTTGAACCATATATATGCTAGTATGACTACCTAGTAGACTTATCAACTATGATCTATCCATGCATTGTCGTTATATTAGTTTGTGAGATTGCGTGGTTATATTAAATGTGGTATTGTCGTTAATGCTTGTGAGATGGTTCTGTGAACTTAGTTTATTTGCACTGGACTTGTCTTGATTTCCATGAATATTGCATCAGACTAATTTTATTTTTATTTTTTATTTCTATTTACCTAGTTGTAGCATAGGGAGAAAATAGGGCGCTACTACTACGTGATGATAGTAGTAGCGTTGGTAGAGAAAGAGGCGCTACTACTAAGTATCTTAGCTGCAGCGCTTGTTTAGAAATGCGCTACTGTTAAGTAATAGCTGTAGCGCCCTAGTAGTAGCGCGGGTGCCCGCGCTACTGCTATGTAAAAAACCAGCGCTACTAGTAAGGTTTTCTCTAGTAGTGCCTTCATTTTGGCTTAGTAGAAATGCCTATTAGGCTGGTTTCTGTAAAAACAAGAAAATCGCACGAAACATAAGGCACCTTTAGTGCTACACTATCGCACGAAACTGCGTTATGTGTACCTATGAATTTTACTAACATTATCCCAACTTGCCTACCATGGCTGCTCAGTCGCCTCTCGTTGATCGTCAGTTGCCTCTAGTTGAGTCTCAATTGCATACAAATACTATGAAATTGCCTATCATTGATGTCAGTTGCTTGCTAGTGCTAATTAGTTGCATGTTGTTCGGTTGCCTAACTCCGCAAATTAGTTGCCTATAAATATTGTGAAGTTGCTTATCATTGTTTTTCTAAGTTGCCTAAAAACATTATGAAATTTATTTGCCTACCGGTGGTAGGTGAGGGAGAGGGGGACAAAGTTGTGCGCTCGCTTCAACTTAATAGCGCAGCTGCACTTTTAAGCATTTATGTTAGGTTAAATATTACATTGTTGCTTACTTGGCAGAGAGATAAGAAAAGCAGGTTGTAGACTTACAGCCGGCTGTACCACGACCTCCAAGAAACTTCTGATTCAAGCGTTGAAATCCAGTTCCGTTTTCACCATTAAGTTTCTCACAACGAGTTTTTCAAAAGTAGATCCCATATTGGTAGGTTTTGTCGGACATTTTTTCGTGGGCAACTTTGGTTGCAATGGAGGCAACTTTAGTGCTATAGGGAAGCAACTTCTTCTTTCTGGCCTAATAGGACTCCTATTAGTTTAGTTTGTGTAACGAGAAAAATAACACACAAAACATGAGGCACATGTAGTGCTACATATAAAAGCAACTTCCTGCACTATGTGTACCTCTGAATTGTGGTAACATTATCACAACTTGCCTATTGTTTGATGTCCAGTTGTCTTCTACAACTGAGGCTTAGTTGCCTATTATTGTTGCTCGATTGCATAATTTTGCTGATTAGTTGCTGCAAATATTGTGAAGTTACTTATTATTGGATTCTCTAAGTTGTCTACATACACTATGAAGTTGCCCACCGGTGATGCTTAGTTGCCTGTCATTACTATTTTAGTTGCCTACAATACAAAGAAAATTTTCTCTTCAATGTTTCTAAGTCACCTATGTATGAAACTAAGTTTCTTACCATACCAAAAAGTATTGTATGCAACTAAGAAAGATGTTAAGCTATTAGCTAGTCATGGTAGTCAACTTAGGACATTGTTAGCTTACCTTGAAAACTAAGTTACCTACAATACTATGAACTTCAAGGCGAAACTAGTTATGGTAGAAAACTTAAAGGGTCAAGCTAGTTAACTTGGTAGTCATGGTTGTCAGCTTTAACGGGATTTTCGTTGATAGGCGATCATACTACACAGACTAATAAAAAGTTGCTTTTTTATAGCACTAAAGTTGCCTCCGCAGCATCCAAAGTTGCTTTAAAAAAAGGTTCGTTGAAATGTAGCCATATGGAATCTAGGTTTGAAGAACTCATCGCGACAAACACAATGGTCAAAACGGATTTGAAAACCGACGCTCGAGTCAAAAGTTATGGATTTTAGAAAATTCCGAGACCCTAAATAAATGCATGCACGTGGGATTTTGCTGAGAAATAGCGGGGCAGAGAGGAACGTGAAGACGCGAGGGGACCAGCCGATCAGGTGCTTTCCTCTTTTGTCAGGTATCCACTTTTGAAACGCGGGAGAATGGTAGCAAGACGATCGCAATAAATATACTGAGATCGGACGGCTTGGACTCGTGCGCTCGCTGCAACCAAATAGTGCAGCTGCACTAATAAGTATTTAGGTAATAATAATAATTAAGAAAAAACAATGTTTCCATGCGTGCCTGCCTGCCTGGGTTGCGAAAGGATTGGGAGATGCAGCCAAGGCATGCAGTGTACGCTATGATCGAAATCAGGCGGGCGGTAGAGCTACATGGCTACATATGTATAAACCAGCCTCTCACGGCCCATCAGCGTCGGCATAGTACACCCACCCGCACCGCCACGCTATATCTGCCAACTAGGCCGGCAATGGCCGGCCGGGGTCTCCGCGTCCCCGAAGCCAGCAACCACTATATTTATATATATAGTGCTGCCATTGTTTCCTTCCCAAGATCCAAGCACAAGAAGTTCCTAGGATCCATCGAACCACAACGAGCTCCACGACACTTTACTAGGGGCTGCTCACACACACACAGTCAGCTTTCGCCTAGCTAGGTCCGTTGGTCCGATGGAGGGTGGCGGCTCCGGCAAGGTGGGCTCGCCGGAGGACGCCGCCGCGAGGCGGGCGAGGGAGTACCACGAGTGCAGCTTCTGCAACAGAGGCTTCACCAACGCCCAGGCGCTCGGGGGCCACATGAACGTCCACCGCGACGAGCGCCGCCGCCAAGCCGCAGCACCACCGGCCGACGGCGGCGGCTCGCAGAAGAAAGGTCCCGGGAGCAGCGAGGAGCTGGACTTGGAGCTGAGGCTCTGATCATTCGTTCATCTGGTTTACTAGCGATCTGGGGTAAGCTATATCTAGTTATCTACTGATTGATGGGTTAGTAGTTTCTCGTTTGGTTACTATATCAGCCTAAAGAATCATGTACAAATGTATACATGATCAGGATGTGTGGGTGTGGACATATGTATGTGGTGCATCAACATATATAGTGCACGTACATACATACAGAAGTTAGGAAGGTATAGCATGTACATATGCTTTTCCTCTCCTCTCCAATGGCATTGGATATGGATCTGTGTATGCTACATAGCTGAAGAATTTCTATAGAGAAATGTTATCGATGCTTGGACAAATTAATCCACGAGGAATTACTTCATGCTGCATTAATTGTGAAAAATTATCACGAGAAATATTATTTGACCCAAGACTAACTGTGTGGCATGTATGTTGTCCATCACTTCATTGATGATATAATTGCTCGTGTATTAAAGCTGTCCCAAACTGAGCAAATGTTTTACGAATTACAGCATATAAACTTCCCCGCAAAAATTGATCTAAGAATCGAAGCATATAAACTTTGACCAGACAACAGAAGAAATCTAGGAATACTACAAACTTCGATGAAGAGTTTTTCATACTTTGCTACTCCAGTTAATCTGTTGCAGGAAAATCTAGAGCCCTGAGTGTCAGATCTCTGAACTCGACGATAATGCTCTTTTGCAACGGTCTACAAGGGGCGAAATCTCACCTGAACTTTTCCATCAGACCTCACCAACTATCTCCAGGCTGACCTCAACCGTCCATCAAATGTACTCATATATTGAGTACATTTGACGGAGGGCCCTTGCATCTTGCTTGCCAAACCAGCAGGCCATAACGACAGGGCGTTGCTCGAACACCAAATTGCTCGCAACGACCGTCGTCGTGCCTGGATCAGCCTGTGCGGTCTGGGAATTGCAAACGCACCAACAAAGGCAAAAAAACCTCGCTGTGCTGGGCACAGAGCACAGCATACATTGAAAATAGGTATTCAATTAAACCAACGGCACAGCATGATAGCCAGCCACCGAAACTGACACAGCGTCCGGTGCAGTTTCCAGCGAAATAGACCGGATGCCAGCAACACCACTGACCCCAATCGCCGCTACGGCGTGGGCACCTTATTACAAGCCCTAGGGCTGAATAAAACCCGACACTTATTAAATGGTTCATGCTCCATCCACAAGGAGTGCTGATAAAGGTGCCAACGAATGTCAAAGTTCAAACCAAATAAAGTTGCTGACATAGCTTCTGAATTTCGGCCCCGCGACAGAAGAATCAACCAATGGTGTTTCTTCACCGGGCATGCTTCCTCGGTCGCCCTCTGGAAGACTTCCCAGGCCTCTTTGCTCGTCCGCTGGAAGATTGCCCGGGGTCTTTCGCTCCAGGAGCATCAGCCTTCTTTGCGCTTCCACTGGAAGACTGGCCGGGGTCTTTCGCTCCAGTGGCATCATCAGCCTTCAGAGCCCACGCTGGTGCTTCGTCAGGCGCGTAATGGTAATCATAAAAAATCTCCTTGCCTGCATTAATCCGCTCATTGGCGAATATGCCCACCCTATGGTCGCCTGCTACAAACATAACCTTGGCATAGCAATTCGGATCAGGGGAATGGTTGGCAAACTTCAGCTTGTTGCCCATCCTGAAGGCATCGAGAACAAACTGCGTCCAAAGAGTATGCATAAGCAACAGCTAGCGTCTGGATCAGATATAAAATACAGGTTCTTGAATAAACCGAGCTGAGAAGGAGAATAACTCAGCTCATGCAAAAGCACTATAGCTAAATCTAGTGATCAGTCCCGCATGTAACCGTGAATGTTTGCATACTGTAACTGGTATATTTCTGCACACGTACCTCAGTATTTAAGTTGAAAAGGAATGATGAATTCTCACGGTCATATCTCTGTCCACGCTTGGCTGCTTCCCTATGAGAGATAAGCTCCCCAGTGTACTCCCCAAGACAGTCATCCTTGCCAACAGTATTCTGAAGATTGTGGAAAAGATATTCATGCTTGCCAACATTATTCTGGGGTACAGGAAAAGAGTGATGAAGAGGATGAAAGGAGCAATTTTACCTTAACGAATGCTCCCCAGCCAGAAACATCAGATCTCCCAAGTACGACCTGAAACAAAAGTCACACTAATTCAAGACCATCAACAGGCCTAAAAAATATATATGTTTGTTCGAAAGAGAAGCAGGACATTCTAAAAGAAAGTGAGTATTTTATTTCCCTAAGAAAAGTGAATATTTATAGGGAGGCATGTGTTTTACCGGGTATCCGATGTGTCGTGTCACAACATTAAGTCAATCGTGAACATCAAAATGCAATTTGCCTTCAATATCTGTTAGTGCCCTTTTAAAAAAACAAAGGTGGCATTATCCAATTTTCTTTTTTCCATTATTTCAGAAGAAAAAATGCTGTCCTCAAAGGCTACTAAACTTCAATTGATGGTAAGAAAAGTTTTTGCTGAAAAAAGTATCAGACTTGAATCAAGTTTACGGTATCAGTTTGTTTTAGTATCCTAATTGGTTCATAGCTGGCTCGGAAAACCCATAACCAAGAAAAACCAACGCTCATAAGGAATCAGTTTCTAAAGGGTCTATATGGGATACAGGCTTCAACAGTAATGAAAGGTACTCCCTCCGTCCCATAATATAAGAGCGTTTTTGACACTAGTGTAGTGTCAAAAACGCTCTTATATTATGGGACGGAGGGAGTAGCTCAAAAGAGATCTAACACTTAAATCATGTTTAAATAGCATATAGCAATTCAGACCATGGTCTGGTGAAACTATCTATAAGTACAACTGGGTAATGGATTGGACATATGAGCCTGCAGTTATGCACACAAAGTATTTGCTGCCCTTATCTTTATCTTTACTTTAGTAAGGGACATGATTACAAGTCATCAAACCAAGTATCGACTCAAAGAAATTATAAACAAAATGTCCACAACATTTGATAGCATAAGTGCATTGTTGTTTACCTTTTGTTGTTGTCTAAGAAGCAGTTTCATGTTCTGACATCCATAATTATCACCTCTTTGGTTGGGGACACCCAGTGAACCGTCACCACACCTGTAGGTTAGAAAAGGAACAGTTCAATGTTGTTCTAAAAAACTTATGGAGCAAACCACTTCCGCAAGGCACTAATGGAACACCCTTTTTAGCATGACTGGATAACTCTGACTTTATACATCTGAGGTTGCTTTCAAAATTAAGTTACCCAACTGAAGTTGCTGTCCAAGATTTGCTGTTTAACTCTACATACATGCATAACAAATTAACAATTGAAGTAAGCTACAAAGTCAGAAGATTTCCTATCATGACATGATTTCAGAAAGTAACTTTCGAAGTTCAGGTAAATACCCATCAGATAGTGTTCTAATTTATTTGCACAGTTAACATTACGTCAGATTTTAGCAGAGGTAAACAAAGTGCATAAACAAATGGGAAACATAGATGTTTTCACCCCCTTTAAACAATGCACTGGTACACATGAGCATTCAATTAACTATGCTAGCAAATGGGCAACATCATATCAAATTAATAGGCATGATGATTGTCAGTTATGGCTGATGGCTACAAATTTATTTTATGAACTTAAATTCAGTCCCATTGTTTAAGCTTTAGTTGCAGAAATGAGTATCTTGAGATTAAAAAAAATTGAGAATAGTAATTTTGAACTACTCTGGTACAGGTTGGATCATAGAGTGCAAAGAACAAAAATCACAAGTCTGTCTAAACAGATCATTAAAAATTAACTACAAAATCTTTCAAAGATTCCCCAGTTGCAGATACATACCCTACCCCACACTTTCTGCACACATCAGGATCACATTCCCTGTCAGCAGCAAAGCATGGGCACTGGCGGCTGCGACACTGAGCCTTTGCACAATTACAGCCTCGAAAACGATTCTTGCATGCTTTCGGACACCTGGAATGCAAAGAGCATAAAATTCCACACAACAGATAACAATCTGTAAATGATGACATAAGGATGAGGATACCAAATTGTTTGCATGCTACCGGATGTGTGTTCATCCGTCTGTATAGCTCATTACAATCATAATTGGAATTTCCCAAATGAAGTAATAATAACAAATTGTCGAGGACCTAAGAGTAGTACTCCCTCCGATCCATATTAGTTGTCGCTCAAAGGTATGTATCTAGCACTGAAATACGTCTAGATACATCCGTTTCAGTGACAATTAATATGGATCGGAGGGAGTATTGGATTTCATTCTTTTCTGAGAGTTGATCCATCTATTATGCAGCTTCGTAAAATCTTTTTTGAATCCAATAGCTTAGATATTCTCTATAAAGAGTTCAAGGATGGTAACGTGTCATGAGACAGTAACTCAACTACACAGTACTCAGTCGGTACATTAAGCAATATAACAGAAAATTAAAGCAAACTGCATCTATAAATATATGATACATGTGCAATGATATTCATATCCAGAAGGACAAGCAGCCTCAGTTCACCTACAATAGGACTAACCAAGCATAATCTCTACTATTAAAGTGGAGTCTGCGGTCGTGATGGTACGTCGTGGTCTGGTTTGGTTTCATAAGTTTATTGGTTTCACGTTAATTATGGAGAGTATCATTCTTTGAACGGGAGGATCACATTAATTATGGAGAGTATCATTCTTTGAACGGGGGATTACGTTAATTATGGAAAGTATCATCGAGTGTTTGACGGGAGGATCACGTTAATTATAGAGTATCATTCTTTGGACGGGGGGATCACGTTACTTATGGAGAGTGTCATTCTTTAGACATGAGGTTAACGTTAATTATGAAAAGTTCATCGAGTGTTGGACGGGAGGATCACTAGAATATGTATGCCCCCGTTGCAACGCCCGGGAAATTAGCTAGCCTAAACAAAGGATGAGTATCAAACCAAGCCACACCGAAGCAGAGGGCAAACAATATTTCTGGTACCAGCAAAAGTAGGTTAGACCATGGGAGAGATCAGCAATAAGTCAATACATAGAAGAAAAATATATCTATATACTTCAAATGCATACAAACTTAAGCATAATGATGCAAAATTTGTAAAGGAAAACAATTAACTCACCCACAGAATTTCTCACAGCATGTATCATTTTTCCGACATGGACACTGTTTCCCACATGCCGATTGACAACCACATGGATTGTAATGCTGACGAAGCTCACCCTTCATTGCTGCAATCCTTTTCCTTATGAAACGGTAGACTGTAGATCTTGAGGCATGCTTGACCCTTCCTCGCTTTCTAGGACGCCGTGATCCCAGGCCCAACCCATGTCCCTGTGATGTCAACATCGGCAGCACTGACATAAGACCACCCGGGTAAAAATATATAGAGTAGACTGAAACCTACTTTTATGAATCCTTTAACAAGAGAATCAACACCGTTAAAAACCTCTGATGTGCTGCTGTTCTCAATATAATTCATATACTGAAAAACATCACTGCATCTTTTCTCTCCAGCAAGAAGGTTCCGAGCAATTAAACAACTGCATGAAAAGAAACCCACAGGTTCAGTCTTATGACTATTGATTCCGGAAAGCAGGGTAAACCTATGACTACAATAATGATAATGGAGAGCGATGATTCAGCCCCCGGAGTTATTTGCTCCCACTGTGAGCAGTAAAATCCCAAGAATAACTTCCGACTGTCAACAATTCAAGAAAATAGGACAGATGCAAGTGATACGTGCTTGCAAATCTTCATGGAAAATGAGTAGTTTTGCACCCTAGCAAAAAAAATCAGTGCCCTAAAAAATATAAGTGGTAGTGGGATTGTGGAGTCAAAATTTTAAAATTATATCATTAGTGGAAATATTTTTGTAGTTATGTTTCTAAGCCGATGGTCATAGTCCATGCAATTTCAGATAACAGAGAATTTTTAAACAATCCATTCTCCAACGTTTATCCAATCCCCACTACAGCTTAACACTTGTAGGATGATGATGAGGTAAGTAGAAGGCATGAAGAATTATGGATAAACATTACTCATTAAGGATCCATGATCAAAATCTTCCAAATGGCGGAGTATAACCCTTCACACATAACCTTACTTAGTTCAGAATTATGTTGACAGGTTATTCAAAGCTACATAGGAACTTTGACCTGACTGGTTGTATAATACTCCCTCCATAAAGAAATATAAGAGCATTTAGATCACTGAAGTAGTGACCTACACGCTCTTACTCCCTCCATTCCCAAATATATGTCTTTCTAGAGATTCCAACAAATGACTACATACGGAGCAAAATGAGTGAATCTACACTCTAAAATATGTCTACATACATCCGTATGTTGTGTCCATTTGAAATGTCTAAAAAGACTTATATTTAGGAACGGAGGAAGTATATTTCTTTACAGAGGGAGTAGTAAGCAACACACTAACATTAAGTTCAAGGTATAAATTCAGTCATGAGGAGAAAGGTCCAACCTGTTCCTTCCAAAAATCTCCACACCTTTAACTAGAAGCTCGTGCTCAATCACCATCCAGGATACAAAATTGTCTTCTTGCCTGCATATATTCTTATCGACTAATTCTTCCTTCCTCGAACTATCATGACCATCTGTTGCTGAATGCTCATTATTTGTTTCCACCATCAAATAATTACGATCTTCCACTAAAGCTGAGTTATTCTCCATTTGATGTGCATCCTTCTTCCGAGAACTTCTTGTGCTTGGAGAATTATGTTGTGAGTATGCAATTGAATCTTTGTGTTTGGTGGCCTGGCAATATATGGTTTGAGAACAGTATCAATGCAAGTCGGTGCTTATCTTTCATAATCAAAATTGTCAGAGAAGACAAGCAGCTTTTCAGAAGTCATATACACCATAAAATACGAACCAGTTTATAACAATGAATACCACATGGTACATCATCCCTGCTGTTCCAAGGTGATTGCTTTTCTGCCTGTATGAAGAACGCACAAATAAGAAAAAACACGTAATTTTGGAAATAATTCTGGAACAGAACTTACAGGAAATATTATATCTTGAGAACACCCGTGTAGTTTGCAATCAAAAACCTGCCAATGTCACGATGAGAAGAATATTCATCAGCAACAAGAGGCATTACATATATCACATGATGATTGATAGATGAACATACTAGACATCGCCGACAAAAGAGATTATCGAAGGAATCCAATGCTGCAGCCAAATCTTTATCATGGTAGATATCTTTCAGTTTGGCATTAAGTTTGGACACTTCTTTGGAAGAACTTTCAGTACTCTCTCGTTGTAAGATCTCATATCTGGCCTGTAAAAATAGGGCTATGTGTGTTATTGTCAATGCTGAAAATGTGAATTGGAAAAGGAAAAGCCCAAATGGCCAAAATGCTATTGAGATTAAGTGGCTATGAAGAGAAAACTAACCTTTATATCACCAGGAGTCTTCTCAAAACAGTGAGCTAGGGTCTCCAGCGCTTCATCAGACATGCCACATCCGTCAATGGTCATCCTAACATGAAAGTAGAGGAGGAACATAAATTATTACACCAAAACATCAAAATGCCCAGTGAGAGAAAGACATCTTATAGCAGAAGCCAAAATATATTGTTGATCTATCAAGTTTAAGAAAGATGTAAACTCATCAACAGACTACTCAGATTAGAGGTAGACAGGGTAAACTCGATAATTTTGTTCCTGAACAATATGGTAAAAACAAATCCAGCACCCAGTTTGGATAAAACTAAAAAACCTTACTTTTCTGGGGGTCCAAGCTAGGCTAGTTTGATTATGCTCCCACAATGAAGAATAATTAGACAGCAGCAGCAACAGAAGAGACCCTAGGTAAAAAAGTAAAAAAGCCACACATGTGTAACTTATTGCTATTGAAGTTCTCTACTACATGAAAATGAAGTGGAGCTATGCATGCCACAATAATTACATAAGTGATATTTTGTATTTGCACTACTTTAACACTGTATAAATCTTGATATACTATGTTTTGTGAAATAAAGTTGTGACAATCTTTAAATTTAAAGTAAAGTGTGTGCAATCTCTAAAGGAAAATACGAGAAACTTATTGCTTTAAAGAAAAGTAAGTGCAATAGCGATCATTCAAAAAACTGTGATTCTTAAACCATAGCAGATGTCAGTCACAAATAAGTGCAGAAGTTAAACCTAGGTAAGGTAAAGTAATGCAAAAGAAAACAATGGAAACCCCAAGTTTGTTTACCGAATAAAACAATCTTCAGAGCTTTTGAATTCCCTTTTCTCCTCTTCATCCTCAACAACTTCATCTTCACTATCACTGAACATTAAAGCTCCACCACAATCTGCATTATAGTAAATATTTTGTCGATGAAATGCAGATTGGTCTTCCGTCATCCTCTGGTTCCTGCATGAAACCCCGAGAAATCTTTTGTCTCAGAACCAATACGAGACCTTACTCTTGCAAAAAGAGAAAAGTAAAACTCTTATGTACTCCCTCCGTCCGGAATTACCTGTCGTGAAAATGGATGTATCTAGAACTAAAATACGTCTAGATACATCCATTTCTGCGACAAGTAATTCTGAACGGAGGGAGTACAAAATATACTATTAAAATCCCTATCAGCAAACACTTCCATTCAAAGCATGCCCTCAATCTAATCATAAGCTGTTGCTGCTGCTCTCTACCTCAACCGTGCAGTAGCGACACACAGAGATTCAATATTTAATGCATCTGCATCAGTTTTGGGAAGGTTGGGAAGTGCCTGTGATATGAAACAGACCTGTCCAAAAACACCCATGTTGTATAAGGTGGAAGGTCTGACACTGTTGGTAGTTCAATTGGCTTATTAGCATTCTTTGCAGTGAGAATTCCACCCAAAGTAGCAGTCGATGTGCCATACGGACTATCTTCTTGAGAACTGCCACCATCTTTCTCAGCAAGGCACAGTTCAAGACCAAGCGTTGAGCACGACGCATCGTCTTGCCTAGGTGTCAGCGGATTCGTGGCTAAACCTGTACCATCCAATGCACTCGTTTGCCAGATTGTTGAAGAACCGCGATTGCTCTGCATAATGGTGCTGAGCTTAATCTTGTTATTCTCTACCATATCCTGGAAAAAAATATAACAATCAGACAAATGACACCGGGAACATCTGATTAATAAATGCGGAGGGGAGTACAGAATGTGTGGTTTCAAAGCACCTTAATCTCAGCGGAACGAAGTGTCGCGAACTCATTCTTCAACGAGTTAACATAAGTTGGAACGGAGACCTCGCCTAATTCTCCATCCGGTATAGCCTCATCATCCTGAGGAACCTGCATTGACAGTAACTTCATCAACACATGCGTAACACACTCACATAATGGTTATATGACTGATTAGGGGTACAAAAGTATCAGAGCCGAAAAGAGAGGCGATATTAGACCCCAACCATTAGTTCCACTCAACATTACAGGGGGTCAGGATTCAGGACACAATGCACAATAGAAGTGTGGATTTCCAATTTGCAGATAACTCTCAGCTGCTAAGCACAGTAGTGAACTGGGGCATATGATCAGGTACCAACGTTATAAACTGAACTCATAATTTGCTAAGCAAAACTCCAACGGCCATGAACTCTCGTTTTCTTTGATTTAGTAGGAAAATTTGGTCTGTAATAATCTGCACTTTGGGGCTTGTTGGCTCGTCAGTTTTCTTAGTTCCTTAATCTGGTAGAACTTGGAGTCGTGTAACAGATTCTGCTCTGCTTTCCTTTTGAATGAAAATGGAACCGGGGGGCGTTTTGCCCTCCTGATAGTCTAAAAAAAAAACTCCAACGGCAGCTCCTGGATTCGAGAAGGGGAAATGCAGGATTAACAACACCCTAAAAAACGAAAGAGATCGGAATGTCGAACACCTCGGCGGCGGCGGCGATGCGCGTTGGAGGCGCAGGGGTTTGGAGACTAAGCGTCTGCGGCGACGGCGAGCTACGGTGCGGCGGCAGCTCTAGCCTCTAGGGCACAGAGAAGGATTGGGGATTTTGCGGCCGCATTGGGTCGGAGCGTCGGATTTCAGCCTACACTACTAGGTCTCTCCGGGCCGGACCCCCGGCGCGAGCGGCCGGCGGTTGGCGCTGAGAACCTGTATGTGGCGGCGGCCATCGGACCGGACGCCGAGATGTTCTGCGGCGGGGACAGCATGCGCACGGCGGAGCGCGGCGGCGTGGTGGTGTATTTTTCAACCTTTTGTGCTGAGCACACAAACGACACAAAACTCTTCTCAAAAAAGAAAAAGAACAAGAAAAAAGAAAACACACAAATGAGACAAAACTGTATGAATTGTAGACTCCAGATACTAAGAGCATCTCTAACAGACACTGTAAACTCGCGGCCTGAAAAAAGCCACGTAATATATGTTTTTGGGCCGATTTTGCCTCGCACGGAATACACCCTGCAAACGGCAACCGTAAAACCAAACATTCCCCACCGCAAATGGATATTCCTGGGTCGTCTTCTACAATTGTTTTCTTGTTCTGCTGGTCGCTCAGCCGGCTGCCCGCCGTCCTTCCCTGCCTCCCCTCGTCGTTCCCCGCCGCCCCCGACCGCCCCCCGTCACTCCTGGCCCTGCCACGCCACCACTACCCCGACCTAGGCCGCGAGGAGCCGCGGGAGGCCAGCCCCATCCAAGCCGCCGACATGAACGACCATGGCGGAGATGACGGAGGAGGACCGAAAGGGTTGCTGCGATACAAATACGAGAGGGGAAAGTAGGGGAATTGGATCGGGACCTCACCAGATCGACGCGTGCGTTGTTGGAGACAGCGGAGAAGGACCGGATGCGACGAATTCCGTCAGATTCCGGACTCCGGTGTCGGTCAGGTGACATTTGGGGCAAGAAATCTACCCACAGCCAGCATTGACCAGTATACGGGGCACCCTCAGTTTGGCCTCCGAGCCTTCAAATACAAGGGTCTCGGGTGTGGGTTTTCGATGGCCTGAAAAATATTTACGGGTTTGACCACTTTTACGGTGTCTATTCTTTACACTTTTTTGACCAAAACCTTCATAACGGAAAATTATAAGGGTTTGACTGCTTTTACGGTGTCTGCTAGAGATGCTCTAAGATATAATTCACACAACGTTCTTCTAAAAGCACCAAAGACACACAATACGAAAATACTCTTGCATAGTTTTTCAGCAACATTGTTTTCTCTCTCTCAATGAATGAAAAGGTCGTTCCAGATAGCCGTTCGTAAAAAATATATGTTGAAAACTAACTTTTATAATAGATTTGATCTTTTTGGAAAAGGAAAAACGGAAACTAGCACCTCACCAAGTAGGGGAAATCAGATTCCGCCACCATACATAGAAAGTAGTAAAGAGTATCATACTCGAACCAAAAATCAAACACATTAACCTATGGGAGAATGGCGGACAACCAGCATGGCCGCGTGGTGCATGCTGGTTGGCCGTGCCAAGAAACTTTTTGATTTCTTTTGGAAGATGAAATTGAGAAATTTTTTGATTTTTTTGGAAGGCGAAATTGAGACCTTTTTTTCTTTTGAGAAAAGTTTTTTTTGGAGATTATTTTCTAAAGATGGAAGTGAGACTTTTGTTTCTTTTTCATTTTAAGATGTTTTGTAGGCTTTTCCTTTTTCTTTTTGAGATGGATGTGATGTTCACGCATTCTGAGAAAGTTTTCTTTTTAATTTTGAGATGAAGTTGAGATTTTTTTCTTTAAGAGGAAGAAATACATGCACAACTTTGTAGATAGTAACACGTTGAAACTTGAGTTATCTTCCACTATAAAACATAACTACGGATTGAGATACATGCATAAATTAAAGCAAATTAATTGAGATTCAAACCGAAATCCAACGCGCATCACTAGATCCCGATCTAGTATTCTGGCATACATCCGTCGTTGCAAAACATATGCATATACCTATTCGTGTTTCCCATCTATTAATGGAGACCACTGATACCATCCCTGCCTCAGACCACAAAAGATATGAAATAATTGAAATAAACATGCAAACCTCGGTTGGGTAGGGAGACGGATGGGAGCCGCTCCCTGATGCGGTGATCGAGAGCAACGCCATGGCCGCACCCACGTCGTGTGGACAAAAGTCTTGGGTTGGCCCCCTCGCATATCTAGGACTTGGTCACGCATTCTTTTCCTCCACGGAATGACGTCTTTTTCTATTGAGAAGAGATGAGAGAGGGTTTTGCTAGGGGATCGGCGGGAGAGGAGATTATAAAGGGGGCAGGGTTGAATCTCTATGGAATTATTTTACTACCCGCCATCCCCGCCGCCACCGCACGGCGGGAGCATGAGTAGGTTAGCGAACTCATACGTTCCTAAGAGGTGGGACCTAGCTATGTTAACTATTGTGGTGTGGTTCAGTATTTTGGTGGAAAATGTAAAACGATGGAGGGTTAACCACAAACCGTGTGAGAATTTACAAGGGCAAAAATGTACTTTGGTGTAACCCCATTGTCTCACCACATGACCAGAGTGTTTCCTTCTAAGAATAATCATTTCCTCAAAAAATGCAAACATCAGTATCGTGTAAAACAAAGGAGGGGTAGGTAAGGATAGTTAGTATACCCATGTAAAATCTACTAACTTTATTGCAATGCCATATTTGTGTATTGAACATATTCGATTGACTTGTATCTAATAGATACTCCCTCTGGACTATGTAAGGCGAGAGGACTATGGTTATGCGGCCAAGGTGGTGTTTAATTCTCCAGATCGCACTATTGATTTGGGAAAGTAAGCCAACTGGATTCATTTCATAAATAGGGATTGATACCTGGATTATTGCCTTGATCCTCTCGCCTCATCCATGCAACATAACAACACACATCCAATGAGGTGGGGGGGGGGGGGGTATACAGTATTAACAATGCCCTAGAATACGAAATCGGATTATTGAACACCTCGGCGGCGGTGGCGATGCGCGTTTGAGGCGGAGGGGTTTCGGGACGTGAGGCGTTCGCGGCCTCGGCGAGCTAAAGTGCGGCGGCAGCTGTAGCCTCTAGGTCGCAGAGAAGGATTGTGGATTCGGCGGCCGCATTGGGTCGGAGAGTCGGATTGCAGCCTACAACACTTGTCTCTCCGGGCCGGAGCCCCGGCACGAGCGGCCGGCGGTTGGTGTCGAGAACCTGAACCTGTATGTGGCGGTGGCGATGGCCATCGGACCGGACACCGAGATGTTCTGCAGCCGGGTGTTTTCAACCTTTGTGTTGATCACACAAACGAGACAAAACTCTCTTAAAAAAAGAAAAGGAACAAGAAAAAGGGAAAAACACAAACGAGACAAACTTCTATAAATTGTACACTCTAGAGACCACTACCTCCGTCCTGGTTTATTGGACCTCTTAGTATTTTGTGTCAAATTTTAACTATAGATTTAACTAACAAAATAATAATGCATGACACCAGAAATTATATCGTTGGATTCGTACTTGAACATAGTTTCTAATGATATTATTATTTTAAGATATGCATTAACAATTTGTTAGTTAAATTTAAGGTCGAAATTTGACACAAAATGCAAAGGGAATCCTCAGCAACATCATTCTCTCTCTCTCTCTCTGAATAAAAAGGCCGTTCCAGTCGGCCGCTTCGTAAAAAATACCTGAAAACTAACTTTTATAATAGATTTGATCTGTTTGCAAAAAAAAAAAAACCTAGCACCTCACCCATGCAGGGATCAGATTCCGCCACCATACATAGAAAGTAGTAAAAGTATCATAATCAAACCAAAAATAGATAGTAACGCGTGAAACTTGAGCTATCATCCACAACCCATTATAAACATAAAACATAACTACGGATCTAGATACACGCATAAATTAAAGCAAATTAATTGAGATTCAAACTGAAATCCAGCGCGCATCACTAGATCCCGATCTAGAATTCTGACATACATTTGTCGTTCCAAAACAGTCGCATATTCCTATTCGTGTTTCCCATCTATTGATGGAGACCACCAATACCATCCGCGCCTCGGACCACAAAATATATGAAACCATTGAAATAAAGATGCAAACCTCGGTTGGGTAGGAAGACGGATGGGAGCCGCTCCCAGATGCGGCGATCGAGAGCAACGCCATGGCCGCACCCACGTCGTGTGGACAAAAGGCTTGGGCTTTACCCCCTCGCAGATCTAGGGCTTGGTCACGCATTCTTTTCCTCCACGAGACGACGTGTTTTTCCATGGAGAAGAGATGATAGAGGGTTTCGCTGCAGGGATCGGCGGGAGAGGAAATTATAAAGGGGGCGGGGTTGTATATCTACGGAATTATTTTACTACCCCCACCCCCCGCCGCCGCCCTACGGCGGGAGCCTGAGTAGGTTAGCGGAATCATACGTCCTACGAGGTGGGACCTAGCAAGGTCAACTATTGTGATGTGGTTCAGTATTTTGGTGGAAAATGTGATGGAGGGTTAACCACAAACCGTGTGAGAATTTACAAGGGCAAAAATGTACTTTGGTGTAATCCCATTGTCTCACCACATGACCAGAGTGTTTCCTTCTAAGATTAATCATTTCCTAAAAAAATGCTAACATCAGTACCGTGCAAAACAAAGGATGGTTAGTATACCCATGGAAAATCTACTAACTTTATTGAAATTCCATATTTGTGTATCTAACATATTCGATTGACTTGAATCTAGTAGATGCTCCCTCCGGACTATGTAAAGCGAGAGGACTATGGTTATCCGGCCAATGTGGTGTCTAATTCCCTAGATCGCCCTATTGATTTGGGAAATTAACCCAACTGGATCTATTGCATAAATAGGGATTGATACCCGCATTAGTGCCTTGATCCCTTCGCCTCATCCATGCAACATAACAACACACATACAATCAGGGGGATGTAGTATTAACAACGCCCTAGAAAAATGAAATTGGAATATCGAACACCTCGGCGGCGACGGCGATGCGCGTTGGAGGCGGAGGGGTTTGGGGACGTGAGGCGTCTGTCGCCACAGCAAGCTACAGTGAGGCGACAGCTCTAGCCTCTAGGGCACAGAGAAGGATTAGGGATTCGGTGGCCGCATTGGGTCGGAGCGTTGGATTGCAGCCTACACCACTGGTCTCTCCGGGCCGGACCCCGGTGCGAGCGGCCGGCGGTTGGCGCCGAGAACCAGTATGTGGCGGCGGCGGCCGTCGGACCGGACGCCGAGATGTTCTGCGGCGGGGACAGCATGCACGGCGGCAGGGTGCTTTCAACCTTTTGTGTTGATCACACAAACGAGACAACACTTTTCTCAAAAAAGAAAAAAGAACAAGAAAAAAAAGGAAAAACACAAACGAGACAAACGTGTATAAATTGTAGACTCTATGAGTACTAACTCCGTCCTGATTTATTGGTGCTTAGTATTTTGTGTCAAATTTTTACCATATATTTAACTAACAAAATAATAAGGCATGACATCAGAAATTATATCTTTTGGTTCGTATTTGAACATAGTTTCTAATGATATTATTTTTCTGTGACATGCATTGACAATTTGTTAGTTAAATTTAAGGTCAAACTTTGGCACAAAATGTGAAGGGAACCAATAAACCAGGACGGAGGTAGTAAGATATAATTCACACAACGCTCTCCTAAAAGCACCAAAGACACACAATACCAAAATACTCCTGCATAGCTTCTCAGCAACATCGTTTTCTCTCTCTCGGTGAATGAAAAGGCCGATCCAATCGGCCGCTTCGTAAAAAATAATCGAAAACTAACTTTTATAATAGATTTGATCTTTTTGCAAAAGAAAACACAGGGAAATCAGATTCGGCCACCACGCATACAAAGTAGTAAAAAGTATCATAAGCAAACCAAAAATAGATAGTAACACGTGAAACTTGAGCTATCGTCCACATCCCATTATAAACATAAAACATAACTACAGACTGAGATACACGCATAAATTAAACCAAATTAATTCAGATTCAAACCGAAATCCAACTTACATCACTAGATCCCGATCTTGAACTAACATACATCCCTCGTTGCAAAATAGTTGCATATTCCTATTATTGTTTCCCATCTATCGATGGAGACCACTGATACCATCACGCCTCAGACAACAAAAGACATGAAACCATAGAAATAAAGATGCAAACCTCGGTTGGGTAGGGAGACGGCTGGGAGCAGCTCCCAGATGCGGCGATCGAGAGCAACGCCATGGCCACATCCACGTCGTGTGGACAAAAGGTTTGGGCTTTGCCCCCTTACAGATCTAGGGCTTGGTCACACATTCTTTTCCTCCACGGAATGGCATGCTTTTCCATTGAGAAGAGATGAGAGAGGGTTTCGCTACGGGGATCAGCGGGAGAGGAGATTATAAAGGGGGACAGGGTTGAATATCTATGTAACTATTTTACTACCCCCACCCCCGCGACTGCTGCACGGCGGGAGCATGAGTAGGTTAGCGAAATCATACGTCCTAAGAGGTGGGACCAAGCTAGGTTAACTATTGTGATGTGGTTCGGTATTTTGGTGGAAAATGTAAAATGGAGGGTTAACCACAAACCGTGTGAGAATTTACAAGGGAAAAAAAATGTAATTTGGTGTAACCCAATTGCGTCACCACATAACCAAAGTGTTTCCTTCTAAGAATAATCATTTTCTCAAAAAATGGAAACATCTGTACCGTGTAAAATCTACTAACTTTATTGCAATGCCATATTTGTGTATCTAACATATTCAATTGACTTGTATCTAATACATACTCCCTCTTGACTATGTAAGCCGAGATGACTATGGTTATCCGGCCAAGGTGGTGTTTAATTCTCCAGACTGCACTATTGATTTGGGAAATTAACCCAACTGGATCCATTGCATAAATAGGGATTGATACCTGCATTAGTGTCTTGATCCTTTCACCCGATCCATGCAACATAACAACACACATCCAATGAGGGGGGTGGGGCATAGTATTAGCAACGCCCTAGAAAACGAAATCAAAATAGCGAAGACCTCGGTGGCGGCGGCGATGCGCATTGGAGGCGGGGGGGGGGGGGGGGGGGCGTGAGGCGTCCGCGGCCACGGCGAGCTACAATGTGGCGGCAGCCCTGGTCTCTAGGGCACAAAGAAAGATTGGGGATTCAGCGGCCGCATTGGGTCGGAGCGTCGGATTGCAGCCTATACCACTAGTCTCTCCGAGACAGACCCCGGCGCGAGCGCCGGCGGTTGGAGCCGAGAACCTGTATGTGACGGCGGTGGCCATTGGACCGGACGTCGAGATGTTCTACGGTGGGGTGGTTTCAACCGTTTGTGCTGATCACACAAACGAGACAAAACTCTCCTAAAAAAGATAAAGAACAAGAAAAAAAGAAAAAACACAAACAAGACAAATCTTGTATAAATTGTAGACTATAGACTACTACCTTTGTCCTGGTTTATTGGTCCCCTTAGTATTTTGTGTCAAATTTTAACCATATATGTAACTAACAAAATAATAATGCATGACACCCTATATTATATCGTAGGATTCATATTTGAACATAGTTTCTAATGATATTATTTTTTGTGACATGCATTAAAATTTTGTTAGTTAAATTTAAGGTCAAATTTAGGTACAAAATGCGAAGGGAACCAATAAACCAGAACGGAGGTAGTAAGATATAATTCACACAACGCTCTCCTAAAAGCACCAAATACACACAATACCAAAGTACTCTTGCATAGTTTCTCAGCAACATCGTTTTCTCTCTCTCAATGAATGAAAAGGCCGTTCCAATCGGGCGCTTCGTAAAAAAATAACCGAAAACTAACTTTTATAATAGATTGATCTTTTTGCCAAAAAAGCAAAACTAGCACCTCACCCATGCACAGAAATCAGATTCCGCCACCATACATAGAAAGTAGTAAAAAGTATCATAATCAAACAAAAAATTGATAGTAACACTTGAAACTCGACCTATCGTCCACATCCCATTATAAACATAAAACATAACTACGGATTGAGATACATGGATAAATTTAAGCAGATTAAATGAGATTCAAACCGAAATCCAACGCACGTCACTAGATCCCGATCTAGAATTCTGACATACATCTGTCATTGCAAAACAATCGCATATTCCTATTCATGATTCCCATCTATCGGCGGAGACCACCGATACCATCCGCACCACGGACCACAAAAGACATGAAACCATTGACATGAAGATGCAAACCTTGGTTTGGTAGGGAGACGGATGGGAGCCGCTCCCAGATGCGGCGATCGAGAGCAACGACATAGCCGCACCTACGTTGTGTGGACAAAAGGCTTGTGCTTTGCCCCCTCGCAGATCTAGGGTTTGGTCACACATTCTTTTCCTCCACGGAACGACATTTTTCCATTGAGAAGAGATGAGAGAGGGTTTCGCTACGGGATCGGCGGGTGAGGAGATTAATCATAAAGTGGGCAGGGTTGAATATCTATGGAATTATTTTACTACCCCCACTACGTCCTAGGAGGTGGGACCTAGCTAGGTTAACTATTGTGATGTGGTTCACTATTTTGGTGGAAGTATAAAATGATGGAGGGTTAACCACAAACCATGTGAGAATTTACAAGGGCAAAAATGTACTTTGGTGTAACCCCATTGTCTCACCACATGACGAGAGTGTTTCCTTCTAAGAATAATCATTCCCTCAAAAAATGCAAACATCAGTACCGTACGTGTAAAACAAAGGAGGGGTAGGTAAGGATGGTTAGTATACACATGGAAAATCTACTAACTTTATTTCAATGTCATATTTGTGTATCTAACATATTCGATTGACTTGTATCTAATAGATACTCCCTCTGGACTATGTAAGGCAAGAGGACTATGGTTATGCGGTCAAGGTGGTGTTTAATTCTCCAGATCGGACTATTGATTTGGGAAATTAACCCAACTGGATCCATTGCATAAATAGGTATTGATACCTGCATTAGTGCCTTCATCCCTTTGCCTCATCTAGGGCTGGAAAAAAAGCTCGAAGCTCGTGAGCTAAATGAGTAACTCGTGACTCGGCTCGAATCGACTCGAACTCGAAGAATAACGAGTCGAGCCGAGCTTTAGTTTAAGATCGTTTATAGACCAAGTTAAATGAGCCAATCTCACGAGTACTCGTGTAACTCGTTAGGCTCGTTACAAGAGATCAGCCAAGCACTCTGCGTCCTAGGCGCACAACACAAGGCCAAGCGGCGTAAGGCACCTTACAAATATGAAAAAATTATTACTTGCGAATGTATCCTTAACGGGCTTAACAAGCTAACGAGCCAGCTCGCAAGTTATTCAAGTCGAGCCAATCTGGGATTTGAGCTCGTTATCGTAACGAGTTGAGTCAAGCTAACTCGTTAACGAAACGAGCTTTAGCGAGTCGAGCCGAGCTGGCTCGACTCGGCTCGAATTCCAGCCCTAGCCTCATCCGTGCAACATAACAACAAACATCTAGTAAGGGGGGTGGGATATAGTATTAAGAACGCCCTAGAAAATGAAATCGGAATATTGAACTCCTCGGCGGCGGTTGTGCGCGTTGGAGGCAGAGGGGTTTGGGGACGTGAGGTGACCGCGGCCACGGCGAGCTACGGTGCGGCGGCGGCTCTAGCCTCTAGGGCACAAAGAAGGATTGGGGATTCGGCGGCCGCATTGGATCGGAGCGTCGGATTGCAGCATACACCATTGGTCTCTCCGGGCCAGACCCCCGGCACGAGTGGACGGCGGTTAGAGCCGAGAACCTGTATGTGGTGACGGCGGCCATCGGACCGGGCGCGAGATGTTCTACAACGGAGACAGCATGCGCATGGCGGAGCACGGCGGCGGGGTGGTTTCAACCTTTTGTGCAAAGCACACAAACGTGACAAAACACTCCTCAAAAAAGAAAAAGAACAAGAAAAAAAAGGAAAAACACAAACGACACAAACCTGTATAAATTGTAGACTCTAGAGGCTAAGATATAATTCACAGAACGCTCTCCTAAAAGCACCAAAGCGACACAATACCAAAATACTCAAGCATAGTTTCTCAGCAACATCGTTTTCTCTCTCTTGATGAATGAAAAGGCCGCTCCAGTCGGCTGCTTTGTAAAAAAATAAATGAAAACTAACTTTTATAATAGGTTTGATATTTTTCCAAAAAAATATGAAAACTAGCACCTCACCCGTGGAGGGAAATCAAATTCCGCCACCATACACAGAAAGTAGTAAACACTATAATAATCAAACCAAAAATAGATAGTAACACGTGAAACTTGAGCTATCTTCCACAACCGACACCAGTAGGAAACGAGTCATCAGGCCCGGTTCCAGAGGCCCTTTAGTCGCAGTTCTACAACCGGGACTACATGATCGGGACTAATGCCATCCACTTTTTGTCCCGGTCGTGTTACGAACCGAGACTAACGGTGCTGCACGTGGCTGCTGCGGGCGCCAAGGCAGAAAGACCTTTAGTCCCGGTTGGTGTCGTGATTATAAACATAAAACTTAACTATGGATTGAGATACATGCATAATTTAAAGCAAATTAAATGAGATTCAAACTGAAATCCAACGCGCGTCACTAGATTCCGATCTAGATTTCTGATATACATCCGTCGTTGCAAAACTGTTGCATATTCCTATTCGTGTTTCCCATCTATAGATGGAGACCACCGATACCATCCACGCCTTGGACCATAAAAGACATGAAACCATTGAAATAAAGATGCAAACCTCGGTTGGGTAGGGAGACGGATGGGAGCCGCTCCCAGATGCGGCGATCGATAGCAACGCCATGGCTGCACCCACGTCGTGTGGACAAAACGTTTGGGCTTTGCTCCCTCGTGGATCTAGGGCTTGGTCACGCATTCTTTTCCTGCACGGAACGACACGTTTTTCTATTGAGAAGATATGAGAAAGGGTTTCGCTACGGGGATCGGCGGGAGAGGAGATTATAGAGGGCAGGGTTGAATATCTTTGGAATTACTTTACTATCCCCACCCCCACCGTCGCTGCACGGCTGGAGCGTGAGTAGGTTAGCAAAATCATATGTCCTAAGAGGTGGGACCTAGCTAGGTTAACTATTGTCATGTGGTTCCGTATTTTGGTGGAAAATGTAAAATGATGGAGGGTTAATCACAAACCGTGTGAGAATTTACAAGGGCAAAAATGTACTTTGGTGTAACCCCATTGTCTCACCACATGACCAGAGTGTTTCCTTCTGAGATAATCATTTCCTCAAAAAATGCAAACATTAGTACCGTGTAAAACAAAGGAGGGGTAGGTAAAGATGGTTAGTATACCCATGGAAAATCTACTAACTTTATTGCAATGCCATATTTGTGTATCTAACATATTCGATTGACTTGTATCTAATAGATACTCCGTGTGGACTATGTAAGGCGAGAGGACTATGGTTTTGCGGCCAAGGCGGTGTTTAATTCTCCAGATCACACTATTGATTTGGGAAATTAACCCAACTGGATCCATTGCATAAATAGGGATTCATACCTGCATTAGTGCCTTGATCCGTTCGCCTCATCCATGCAACATAACAACACATATCCAGTGAGTGATTCCCAATATAATGATTAAAATGATCATGAACCAATTGTTGTGGGTGAGGAGAATGAAGGAGTATGAGGGAAACACTCAAATCTCTCAGAGAGGGGGGGGGGGGGGTGCTCAGACACTACAAACTTTGCTGTATTTAGCGATGTTCCACTCGTGTCACGTATAACCCTTTTTCTTCACGAAAAATAGACCAGTGTCATTTTCCGGCCGTCACCCCCACCGTCACCAAAGTGTCGTCATAGAAAATAAATTTTTGACGGTACCACTTTTTTTGTCGTGCAAGAGCGCATTTTAGGTGACAAAAAAAATGTTACCAATGGTCGTTTTCGGCGATGGCCCAGAATGTCACCTACGATAGCTCAATCTGCCGGCTAAGATCTTTTTGGCGGCGATAATCCTATCACTGGTGTGCTCGGTCCACTGGGTTGACCGGTCAAATATTCTAACAGGTGGGGCCAGTAGTTGCTGACGTGGCTTCTTCCATGTGGGTCTGCCGTGGGTTTTATCGCCGACGGTCCCGTCAGTAATAGCTCGGCATCAGCTTTGACCGGTCAACGCTGCTGACAAATGGGCCCAGAAGATGCTGACGTGGCAGCTTACAAGTGGGACCAGACATTGTTGAGTCACAATTATCGTCGCACGTAGAAAAAAGCTTTAATTCATATATAATTAATTATATGCGAGCACATCTGCATTTAATTTGTAATTTTAGGAAAATGGATTCAAAATTTGATTCATTGGAATATGAGAATTCAAATATTGGCAACAGATATTTCATTATAAGTGAATCCTGACATTTTACAAGGAGAAGCAGAGGACAGTCTCGGACAAAGGAACATTAAGTTGACTATAAGCATGCGGCCATCGGTGTTTTTCAGATGTTGTCTTGTGCTGACTGGGTGGACTTCCTTAATAGGTGACTGAGCATTGCCTCCATATGTCTTTGCCTTTTTTCAAAGGCTGTGGATTTCTTCTGCTGATCCATCTTGAAATCTTCATTCTCTAGTAGCTGCTTCTCATTGAGTTCTTTAATTTCTACTAAGTTGCAATGATGTGTTTGATGTCTACTACGCAACTTTATTCTTGTAGACACGTGTTGGGCCTCCAAGCACAGAGTTTTGTAGGACTATAGCAATTTTCCCTCAGGTGGATGGCCTAAGGTTTATCAATCTGTGGGAGGTGTAGGATGAAGATGGTCTCTCTCAAATGACCCTGCAACCAAATACAAGAAATCTCTTGTGTCCCCAACACACCCAATAGAATAGCAAATTGTATAGGTGCACTAGTTCGGCGAAGAGATGGTGATAAAGGTGTAATATGGATGATAGAAATATATTTTTATAATCTGAATAAATAAAAACAGCAATGCAGCAAATAGTAAACGGTCACAAAAACAGTATTGCAATGCTTGAAAAGAAGGCCTAGGGTCCGTATGTTCACTAGTGCAACCTCTCAACAATGCTAATATAATTGGATCATATAACCATCCCTCAAAGTGCGATGAAGAATCACTCCAAAGTTCCTATCTAGCAGAGAACATAAGAATAAATTGTTTGTAGGGTACGAAACCACCTCAAAGCTATTCTTTCCGTTCGATCTATTCAAGAGTCCATACTAAAATAACACAAAGCTATTCTTTCCGTTCGATCTATCCTAGAGTTCATACTAAAATAACACCAAAGCAAATTCATATTCATAATACTCAATCCAACACAAAGAATTTCAAAGAGTGCCCCAATATTTCCACTGGAGAAACAAAGACAAGAACGTGCATCAACCCCTATGCATAGATTACCCCAATGTCACCTCGGGAATCCGTGACTTGAGTGCCAAAACATATATCAAGTGAATGAATACGATACCCCATTGTCACCATGAGTATTCAATTGCAAGACATATATCAAGTGTTCTCAAATCCATAAAAGTATTCAATCCGATAAAATGAAATCTCAAAGGGAAAACTCAAATCATCACAAGATAGAGAGGGGAAAACACCATATGATCCGACTATATTAACAAAGCCCGTGATACATCAAGATCGTGACATCTCAAGAACACGAGAGAGAGAGAGAGATTAAACACATAGCTACTGGTACAAACCCTCAACCCCGAGGGTGGACTACTCCCTCCTTATCATGGTGCCCGCCAGGATGATGAAGATGGCCACCGGAGACGATTCCCCCCTCCGGTAGGGTGCCGGAACGGGGTCTAGATTGGTTTTCGGTGGCTACAGAGGCCTGCGGCGGCGGAAATTCTGATCTAGATTAACACCGAAGGGTTTTGGAATATTTATGAATTTATAGGGTAAAGAGGGGGTGCAGGAGGCCATCGAGGTGGGCACAACCCACTTGGGCGTGCCTGGGCCCCCGGGCGCGCCCTGGTGGGTTGTGCCCCCCTCGGGGCACCCCCAGGTGCTGCTCTAGCCCAAAGGATGTCTTCTGGTCCATAAAAACTCATCGTGAAGTTTCGTTGCATTTGGACTCCGTTTGGTATTGATTTCCTGCGATGTAAAAAACATGCAGAAAGCGGCAGGTGGCACTTGGCACTATTACCGGTGTCAAAACCGGCGGATCTCGGGTAGGGGGTCCCGAACTGTACGTCTAAGGTTGATGGTAATAGGAGACAGGGGACACGATGTTTACCCAGGTTCGGGCCCTCTCTATGGAGGTAATACCCTACTTCCTGCTTGATTGATCTTGATGAATATGAGTACTACAAGAGTTGATCTACCACGAGATCGTAATGGCAAAAACCCTAGAAGTCTAGCCTGTATGATTATGATTGTCTATGGTCTAAACCCTCCGGTTTATATAGACACCGGAGGGGACTAGGGTTGTACAAAGTCGGTTACAGAGAGAGGAATCTTCATATCCGAACGCCAAGCTTGCCATCCACGCCAAGGAGAGTCCCATCCGGACACGGGTGAGAGTCTTCGGTCTTGTATCTTCACAGCCCATCAGTCCGGCCCATGTCCAACAGGCCGGACGCCCGAGGACCCCTTAATCGAGGACTCCCTCAGTAGCCCCCGAACAAGGCTTTCAATGACGATGTGTCCGGCGCGCAGATTATCTTCGGCATTGCAAGGCGGGTTCCTCTTCCGATGAGTTCAAAGAGCTGAATTTAGCCTTCCATTTAATGTCGAACCCATCGGCTTCTGTGCATCCATGGCTTTAGCTTCCATGTGTCGAGCGAATACGAGAGGTCAGGGTATTTTTTGCACATAACACCCCGGCCATGTAAGAAAGGCGTCTATTTAAAGAGATTGGATCTCAGATCCATTCCAACACCACGCGGAAAATCCTCAAAGCTTGCTAGGAGGAACCACTCCAACATGGCTAGTGCTCCCAGTTCTTCCTCCCATCCCCACGGCTCCGAAAAAGGCTATTGGGAGAGATGTTCCATATCCCACGGTCAGGTGGTGAAGCTGCAAACACAGGGATTTCTTCCCCCCGCGGATCTAGTCCCCGTCCGAGCAGGATTGACTTCCTTCAACGGCGGGGCTCCGGCAGAGAATTCCCCCAATCCATCCAGGGAGGAACGAGTGTGCTTCGTCCCCTACTTGCTAAGAGGCGTCGGATTTCCAATCCACCCTTTCCTCCGAGGACTTCTGGAGTATTACGGCCTCCAACTGCACAATTTCACTCCTGCCTCCATCCTGCACATCGCAAGTTACGTTGCTCTTTGCGAGCTATTCCTGGGCCGTGAGGCCCATTTTGATTTATGGAGGAAACTATTCTGCCTCGTCCCTCATAACCAAGAGGGATCGATATTCGACGTGGGTGGAGCCGAGGTATGGCGCATCGCCGGGACCGGATACCTGTCCGGCACGCCGAAGAAGGCGTCCGAAGAGTGGCCTTCCAAATGGTTCTATATTGAGGACGTCGCTCTTCCTGACCCAGTCCGAATGGGCCTCCCCGAATTTTCAAGCGCTCTGTTGAAGAAACGCCACAGCTGGCGCCCTCGGAGCCTCGAGGAGGAAGATAGCGCGGAAGTCCGTCAATTGATGGGCAAGATAAAGACGCTCGCCCAGTACGGATTATCAATAATCGAGGTAATGGCGACTTCTATAGTGCGGGGGGTCCAACCACTCCAATACAGAGGGCTTCCCATGTGGCACTATACTGGGGAAGATGACGCCTCACGCTGCGGTCGGAAGGGTCCGAACACCCCCGCCGCTTTGGCCAAAATATTGGCCGAACTGTACAAAGGGGAGTGAGGGAGTCCTGGATTAGGGGGTCCTCGGACTGCCGGACTATATACTTTGGCCGGACTGTTGGACTATGAAGATACAAGATTGAAGACTTTGTCCCGTGTCCGGATGGGACTCTCCTTGGCGTGGAAGGCAAGCTTGGCAATTTGGATATGTAGATCTCCTCCCTTGTAACCGACTCTGTGTAACCCTAGCCCCCTCCGGTGTCTATATAAACCGGAGGGTTTAGTCCGTAGGACAACAACAATCATAATCATAGGCTAGCTTCTAGGGTTTAGCCTCTACGATCTCGTGGTAGATCAACTCTTGTAATACTCATATCATCAAGATCAATCAAGCAGGAAGTAGGGTATTACCTCCATCGAGAGGGTCCGAACCTCGGTAAACATCGTGTCCCCCGCCTCCTGTTACCATCTGCCTTAGACGCATAGTTCGGGACCCCCTACCCGAGATCCGCCGGTTTTGACACCGACATTGGTGCTTTCATTGAGATTTCTACTATGCCGTCACCATAAGGCTTGATGGCTCCTTCGATCATCGACAACGATGCGATCCAGGGCGAGGCTTTCCTCCCCGGACAGATCTTCGTATTCGGCGGCTTCGTACTACGGGCCAACTCGCTTGGCCATCTGGAGCAGATCGAAAGCTACGCCCCTGGCCGTCAAGTCAGGTTTGGAAGCTTGAACTATACAACCGACATCCACGGAGACTTGATCTTCGACGGATTCGAGCCCATGTCAGGTGCGCCGAACAGTCACGCCGGGCATGACTTAGCTCTGCCGTCGGACAGTGTTCGGGAGATCCCACCTGTAGCTACTCCGGCCCTCAATGCGGAGCAGATTGCACCGTCCGAAGACGGGTGGATGGACCCCGCCACGAAGGCCGCACACTCAGTGGCGATAGAGCCGAATACTGACTTCACCACCTATGAGACCCGTGTTGCCGGACACCTGGATTCATCCCCAGCCACGGGCTCCGAACCGCCTGCGTCCGTGCCTATCGAATCTGATTGGGCACCGATCATGGAGTTTTCCTCCGCGGATATCTTTCAGCACTCGCCACTGGGCGATGTGCTAAATTCATTAAGGTCTCTCTCCTTGTCTGGAGACCCCTGGTGGAACTATGTCCGGCTTGATTGGGAAGCGGACGACGAAGAAATTCGTTCCCCACCCACCACCCACTTAATAGCCACTGTCGACGACTTAACTGACATGCTCGATTTCGGCTCCGAAGACATCGACGGTATGGACGACGATGCAGGAGACGAACAGGAACCACCGCCCACAGGGCGCTGGACTGCCACCTCATCATATGATATATACATGATGGACACCCCCAAAGAAGGCGATGGCGACAAGGCAACGGAGGATAATCCCTCCAAGAAGCAATCCAAGCACCGGCGTCAGCGGCGCCGCTCTAAGTCCCGCCATAGCAAAAGCAGCAATACCGGCACAAGAGACAATAACGCTGCAGATATTGCCGAAGACAAAGACAATCCCCTCCAGCCAGGTTTTGAGCGGGAGGATGGGCAAGCTAGCCCTAAGGAATAGGCAGCAGACGGAGAATCAGAGGATGACAATTACATGCCTCTCTCCGAAGACGAGGTGAGCCTCGGCGACGAAGAATTTATCGTGCCTGAGGACCCCGTCGAATAGGAGCGCTTTCAGCGCCGGCTTATAGCCACAGCAAAAAGCCTGAAGAAAAAACAACAGCAGCTTCAAGCTGACCAAGATCTGCTAGCAGATAGATGGACCGAGGTCCTGGCGGCTGAGGAATATGAACTCGAACGCCCAACCAAGAGTTACCCAAAGCGCAGGTTGCTACCCCAACTCGAGGATGAAGCATTAAAACCTACATTACCAGTGTATGATGCGGCTGATCGGCCACCTCATGGCCGAGACAAAGTGGCACATCAGCCCGAAGTCCAGCCCGCACCCCGCCGCCATTCAAACAAAAATACCAAGGCCCGGGGCAACATGCGGGACCTGGGAGACGTATTGGAAAACAAAGTAGGACATACAAGATCGATCTACTGATCACGGGGTCACGCCCCAACGCGTGACAATGATCGTCACGCCGGATACACTAAAAGAAAATCCGGCCGGGCCGAATACAGTAGACAAGACTCGTATGAATTGCGTCGTGACATAGCCCGGCACAGAGGCGCCACACACCCCCTATGCTTCACCGATGAAGTGATGAATCACGAATTCCCAGAAGGATTCAAACCTGTGAACATTGAATCATATGATGGTACTACAGACCCCGCGGTATGGATAGAAGACTTGTTCCTCCACATTCACATGGCCCGCGGGGATGATCTGCACGCCATCAAGTATCTCCCGCTAAAACTCAAAGGGCCGGCTCGGCATTGGCTGAATAGCTTGCCGGCAAACTCCATCGGAAGTTGGGAGAACCTGGCAGACGCATTCCTGGACAATTTCCAGGGCACTTATGTGCGACCACGAGATGCTGACGATTTAAGTCACATAACACAACAGCCCGGACAGTCAGCCAGGAAATTCTGGACTCGTCTCCTAACTAAAAAGAACCAAATTGTTGACTGTCCGGATGCCGAAGCCCTAGAAGCCTTTAAACATAACATCCGTGACGAGTGGCTCACCCGACATCTCGGCGAAGAGAAGCCAAAATCCATGGCAGCCCTCACGACACTTATGACCCGCTTTTGCGCGGGGGAAGATAGCTGGTTGGCTCGTAGCAACAACACAGCAAGCCAATCTGGCACATCAGAGGCCGGGGATAGCAACGGCAAACCACGACGCAACAAACACAAGCACCGCAAATATGGTGAAAACGCCAAAGATACGACAGTTAATGCCGGATTTAGTGGCTCAAAGTCCGGTCAGCGGAAAGGGCCACTCAAAAATAACAATTCGGGTCCATCCAGTCTAGACCGCATACTCGATCACCAATGCCAAATTCATGGCACCCCAGGAACGCCAGCCACCCATACCAACAGAGAATGCTGGGTCTTCAAACAAGCCAGCAGGGCAGGCGCCAAAAACAGAGAAGGGGGGTCTCAAAGCGATGATGGCGACGAAGAGCCCAGATCACCGAACACAGGAGGGCAAAAGAAATTTCCCTCGCAAATCCAAACGGTGAACGTGGTAAACACCACCCAAATTCAAAACCTGTCGTGGTTTTGTCATGGCAGATGTCCTAGAGAAAGGACTTAGTCGTGGAACCATCGCTACGGGTTAGCTTAAAGGGGTTAAAGCGGACAAGGGACCTTCGACTGATGCACCAACCTTGGCCGTTGCATCGACCTGAACGTACCACAGCTCCTCCGCGCGCCGCCGCTGCTCGACAGCCTCCGTAAGTCTCCCCTTCTCTTACCATAGATCTGCACTTAGGGTTTCTTTTGTTCATCAGTGTTCTTTGCCCGAACCTTCTTTATCCTTACTTATATCCATGGATTAGATCCAAGAACCACATAGATCTCGCGCGGTGGTAGTTTTAGCACCTGTTTGATATTCAGCTCATCTCGTTTAAGTAGAAAATCCCATCTGAATCTTCATCAACTGCTTCGGTACCAATATTTAGGTCTGAATATATTTTCATTTTCTGACATGCGGTAGATCCAAAATTACAATGCCAACTTGTGAAACCTATTTTTCTCTTCACTTATACATCCTAACACCAGATTGGGCGGTTTAACTTTATATACCAAATGATGACCCAGTAGATACCATTAGTCCCCTGTTGAACCGCCAATGCATTACACTGTTTCCATTGTCAGACTCCGGTTTACGAATAACCAAATCCGGTTTGTCAATATGCTTGTATCCTCATACCGATGTATAGTTGTCCACTGTAATTCTTAAATCGGCAATAATCATGTTTCAGATTTCCCTTGTCATGGCCAAGCAAGTCTATGAATGCAATTGGGCTCCCTCTCGAGTAACCGAGGAGCAGTTAAGCAACCTTGTAAAAACGGGCGCTTTAGCTAAAAAAGATGTCATCCACTAGAGGGTCCCTGGCCCGGAAAATCCTCCTATACCCAAGGATGGAGAGGTAATCGTATTCGCTGATCATCTTAGACGAGGTTTTAGCCCTCCCGGTTCAAAATTTTCCGGGATGTACTGGCCAATTTTCAGCTGCGCCCTCAAGACATCGGTCCCAATTCTTTGACCAACATCTGCCACTTCCAAGTCTTTTGTGAGGTTTATCTGCAAGAGGAACCTTCAGTCGAACTATTTAGGGATTTCCTTCACTTAAACCGTCGCAGAGAATTCTCAGATGGACCCAATACGGAATTGGGCAGAATGGCAGTTCAAAAAAGGAAGGAAGTCATCTTCCCTCATCCCAAACTCCACAGTTACCCCAAAGAGTGGAACCAGACTTGGTTTTACTGCATGGATACATCTCCATCTGATGAGAACCCCCTACCGGGTTACCGCCCTGAACGCCTTAGCAACACACATCCTTTTCCTCAAAGGTTGACAACAAGAGAAAGGGCCAACTATGCTCCCCAATTATCAAAGCTCAGAGCCTTCATGGTGAACGGTTTGACAGGAGTGGATCTTGCTTGTTGCTGGATAAGCTGGAGTATTCTGCCCTTAAGCCGGCGCCCCGGTTTGATGTGTGAGTACACGGGGAGTTTGAAGGATGCTCAGCGGCATATTGACATTCAGCTCACAGATGCAGAAGTCACTGAAGCTGTAAAAAAGATACTGAACGAACCAGAGGCTGTCTGTGCCCAAACCGGACTACTCCCTTTCTGCACCTTCAACAAACCGCCAGCTGTAAGAATCATATAATCTTTTTATCTGACGTTGCTTCTGTCCAAATATTCTCTGAAAGTGTGATTATTTTCTAACAGGGTGACGATCCGTTCTGGAACAAGAAATCGTCACAAGACAAACCGACGAAGCCGCAAGACAAACCGGTCAAGCCAGTTCGTCCAAAGACCAAGGTTATTAGAAAACCTGCCAAGAGAAGGACTACTGCATCCTCCGATCCACCAGGTGATGATGATGTGGGTAATCCGGAACCAGAGGTAGAACTTGACTCTCTTGGTTCATTTTTCGTACATCTCATTGTCAATAATTATTATCAGGACGACGCTGAAGGCAGTCATGCTGAGGACGTAGAGGTAACCATTCTTTCCTCCGATTCCGATCCTCTGCCAACATCAAAAATCCGTCAAGCAAACCGGAAAGTAAAATTTTCTCACCCTCTTGCTTATTTGGACCCAAACTTTCTTTTGAAGACGCAGCAGCACGAGGCTCGCTGTACAACCCGGCACAGCGGCCAGGTAGTTACCTCCGCCGGTTTACCGAACAGTCCGGTTTGGAAATGCTGATCAGAGGTCTCTTATCCCATTGATACTTCATGCCCAAAAGCAGGTTGTTTTCGCCATCCTCTTAACCCGTCTGATTCAAATTATCAGGGTACTTCTCACTCATCCTCTAGCGAATAATCGGCCACTCAGCTTCCACCCCTCAAAACAGTTCCTGGGTGAGCTATGCACATGTCTTTATTCTTGATGTGTTATCTTTACATACTGTACTGATCCTTATGTCTATCTTTTCTCAGCGCTAAGCCAAGACCCAGCAAGAAGGCTCGGTTAAACAAACCGGCTGATGATAATGTAGCTGCTGAACCGGAAGCAACTCCAGATCAGGAGGAAACCGAAGCTGACGACATGCTTAATGACCCGCTGCCTCAAGACCATGACTTCCTTGCCGAACAAGTGCAAGTTGAAACTACCAGCCATGCAGACCGGCCAACCAGCCCTGTCCGAACTGATGACAAACCGGCCAGCCCGGTTAAAGGTACTGATAAACCGCGAACTCCATCAAAGGCTGTTGATGACCAAGATGATGACGTTATGATTACTGGCACTGGACACACCACTCCAGGCAACCCTTTCGCTTTGTCAAAGCATACCATCAAGGAGGAGCTTTCTGCTATCGGCAAAGGCAAGTGGAATGCCGATTTATCAAGCTACGCCAATCTCAATGCTCAAGACATTCACTCTGGCTTCTTGAACCGTCTGTATACTAGCCGTGATTATGAAGCTAGTTTGGTAAACTTGATGAAGGAGCGATAGGTAACTACTATTTTTCTCTTTTGTCCAATTGCAGTTTATCAACTCCTAATAGCCCCCAAGTGACGGTTTATGATTCCAATCTAAACCGGGTCTTTTGTCATAACTTAACTTTGCATGTTTAGCCTCCAGGGACCGGATTACCTTTTTAAGATGAACCGGTTCCTTAAAATTTGCCATACTGCTCTTTCACCGGTATAGCCCCCAAGGGCCGATTTAATTTTATGAAGACGAACCGGGACTATAGAAGAATTCCCATACCAACAGTTTTTGAGCAAACACACATTAGCCCCCAAGTGCCAAGATTAATACTTGTATTGTGCTTGGGACTTGTAGAAATGTCTGATAAGGAGCAAATATGCATTAGCCCCCAAGTATCAAGGGGATAACTTGTTATGTGCTTGGTACTTCAAATATGTACTGTCAACTCATTATGTATCTGTCTCTTTATAGGCTGAGCTGAGCAAAAAGGAAAGCCAAACCGCTGATCTGCAAGAGAACATCAAGTCCCAACAGGCCGAAATTTCCAAAGCAAAAAATGAACTGACGAGCGCCTTAGCCGCTATGGAAAAGCTAAAAGAGAGCTTTGCCAAGGAACGGGCGGATTGGAACACAGAGAAATCCGCTTTGCGGAAAAGAGCTGAGGACGCAGAAGCAGCTCTCAAACCGGTGGTAGACGAGCTGACTGGTGTAAAGCGGCAAGTACATGCAATGACCGCTGCTGTGTTTGGTAAGCATCTTTTCCTTAATACTTTCAACATATCTTCCCATGCGTTGCTGGTTTACTGATGTTTGCAGTGATGTAGGAACTCACATTAGTCATCTGGGCTCTGATGTTCTGAAGAAGCTGAAGGCTGCCTACACGCTGATAGAACAACTGTATACCGGTGCTCAACGAATTATCTGCACCGCTTCTTACAATAAGCCGCCCCCGACTTCAATCAAGGATACCTTAGACAAGCTATCTATGCTGCCTGCCCGGGTAGAAGAGCTAAAGAGGTCTGCTGCAAGGGCTAACGCTCTGACCGCTCTAACCCGGGCAAAGGCGTGGGTGCCTGATCTTGATCCGGTGGACGTGGCTAAAGGCTTCCCAAGCTTAAAATAAGATGGATCAGAATTTGGCCAGGAGGATCTCCGCGCCATAAACCGGGAAGTACGTCCACTGGCTTGTCAATTGGCTGAAGAAGTTGATCTCTCACACTATCAGGCAAGCTATGATGAAAAGAATAGACGGGTTGTGGCGCCAATTCCAGAAGCACAAAATCTGATCCCTCCAATCCGTAAGCACACTTATGCCCCTGATATTGAACCGTCAACCCTTATAAGCGACAAAGCTGTGTTCCAAGCTTTAACTGGGATCGACTGGACAACTGTTGACTTCCAGCCGCTGGGTAGAGACGAAGAAGATGAACCGGTGCAAGATGATCCGCAGCCGTCAGGTCAAGCTGACAAGCAATCGTAATTCGGGGGCTGGTTTAGTCCTTCACTTGCTGCAATGCTTACTGAGAAACAATTATTCTTTTGGGCACTGAAACGCCTTGTAACAGGCTAGTTAAAACACTTTGTCTGTTATGCCTTCGTGCATATTTATCTGCAACTGATGCGTGTTAATCCGCCATGCTTAAGATATGATGTTCATAATCCATAGCTATTTATTCAAGCTGTTCCTGCAGATAAGAAGCTTAAAGCGCCCTGGCGGTTTACCACCGGGCGGGTCATGATACCCAAATACATATATGACCAAGGTTTATAACCAAGGTTGTAAAAGATAATCAAATATGGAAATATATGATACCTGTGACCTTTAGACATAGTGTTGGCTAACCAACCTTGTAATGAGGGTAATAACCCTAATCCGAAGTAAAAGTAACTCCTGTTATATGATGCCGGTTTACAATAAAACTGTTCCGGGTTGTGATAAACACCAGTTTATTCCATACTGGTGACTATGAGTCAAAACCCAGACCGGGCTGATAGTCTCCGGATTATAACTTGATCATGTACTGACAACTTGTAGTTGACAGCCTAACCGGGTTGACAAACGCCGGTTTGAAAATGTCACAAATGTTTTGAAAACGAAGAAAACTCAGCAAAAGGCAAATAAAAACCGTTGTAGTCGAGGCTTTTCACGGGCTGCCAGGCACCAAATTTGATCAAGAGGTGTAGCTATGGTTCGGGTTCGACCAAGCCCCCAAGTGATGCGGTGGCATTACGCCGATCAAGAGGTGTAGCTATGGTTCGGGTTCGACCAAGCCCCCAAGTGATGCTGTGGCATTACGCCGATCAAGAGGTGTAGCTATGGTTCGGGTTCGACCAAGCCCCCAAGTGATGTTGTGGCATTACGCCGA